>NC_136773.1:2426382-2638882 GCF_947034865.1 Barbatula barbatula
TAAAAAACAAGAAATTGCATGTAACTTAATCTATCAGTATGTTAATGATCTCTTTCTCACAAGGAGGTACATCAGTTTGGACCCTGATGATGTCTCCACTAGCCAAAGGTCTGTTCCATCGGGCCATCGACATGAGCGGCTCGTACGTATATAAAGCTTCCCTGGAATCGGCCGAAAGAGACAACTTAAAATTCCTGAAGAACACCGACTGCAAGGATGCCATCTGCCTGAGAGCTCTGAACATCACTCAAGTCCTTCAGGTGAGAAATTTATGGCCAAACTCGTAACCTTCCACAGCGCGGCAGCAGAGGAGTCATGGCTGACTAGCAGCAGCCTAAACCTGCTGGCCTTCTCATCTTTTTAATAAATCATCAAACCTCAAACGCCCGCCACATCTGACTGCTGAACACTCAATGAATTGGGGATCAGAAGACATCGTGCAGGTTTAAGTGTTGTAAATGCTAGTCAAACACACCAGGAAAGGATCTTTTGGCTGAAATAATGTATCGTCTGTGTGACTCAGGCAGTTCCGTGGCAGGAGTACCCGTCATGGGCAGCTGATGAGCTCACCGATCTTCCAGTGAAGGGCAGATTTGTCGGCCCGGTAGCTGTAGTTGATGGCCATGTTCTTCTAGAGCCTCCGTTTCAGTCGTGGGAGAAGAAGAATGGAATCTATAATGATGTTCCTTTTGTGGTTGGCACAACAGAACAAGAAACTGACTTCAGGTAAACTGCTGCTGCTATTGACGATTAGTTACAATGTAATAGATGAAAATCTGAAATATGGTTCGTACAGATATTTCAACTTGTGAATGAATGACAGTCAATGTGAATTTTCTGAACTCTAGTCCTCCTTACAAAAACATCTCAACGTGGACTTGGGGCGACTATCGGTGGTTTGTAACGGGTAAGGTGCTCATAAATGACATTTACACAATAAAACATTATTAATGAGTATTTAGATATTTGTTTTCTCAAACCATTCTTTGTTCCTCCGTTACTCAGAGAAATTGACTCTTTTTGGAGAGGCTGTGACCAGTCAGGCCCTGAAGCTGTATGATAGTTCAGCACCGTGCCCGACCTCTGACCGATGTCCAGAGAGACTCTACACCACCATGACCTCTGACATGAGGGTCACCTGCCCCAATAATGACCTGGCTAAAAGAGCTGCAGGTTCAGATTCCTTTTTTTGTCAAATTATAATGAGGAGATTTTGTTGTTCCGGGAGCTCGGCTGACGGAAACACCCGTGTCCCTGAAGCAAGACTTTCAGACTCATTCTATGCGCCGTCGTTTAGGCTAAGCATTTTTTCACCGACTTTCTTTTAGACCCCGCGACCAAACAGGGGCGCGAGATCTGGACCCGTGAGGTTTTTGACTTAAAAGTGGCCCCTAGTGATCCCAGTATGTCACAAACTACTGTGAGAACAGACTTACACCTTTTGGTAATTGCCATACAGGTAGCATTGTTTAAAGTTAATAACTTTTATGTTACAGTTCAATTTCAGGGTGCAACAACTGATATACATAATATGTCAAATATATTTTCTTCTAAATAAACCCTCAAAAATATTTTAAATAATTATAGATATTGATTTTGGAAACTATAGCACAAAATTGTATACAATATATACAAACACACCATACTGATGCATTTACCTTAAAAATAAAAAATTGTTTTACTTGGAAGAAGATTCATGAATCAGTCAGATAGTGTTTTAAATAAAATTCTCGCAATGATTTGTGCGATGTTTTGTGCACACTGTGCCCCCTTAAAAAAATGGGTCCATGACCTTATTCATATGACATATTTTACTGTAGTCAGTTTTAAAAGAAATATTTTCTCAAATATTTGATGTTAATTTGTATTCCAGGAGCTTTAAAAAGCCCAGTGTACCGCTATCTAGTGACTTACACGCCATCGCGACAAGTGAACACCTCCAGTTGGCGTCCATTCCCCAGTCGCTTTGCCTTTCATCTTCTGGACAGCCTGGCCTTCTTCGGGGGTCTTGAAATGGTGATGGGAACTCTGTCACCTGCTGATATTAACTTCCAGGAAGTGGTCACCAAGTATTTCCTCCATTTTGCCAAAGAAGGTAAGGAATTATCTATTTTATATTTATTCTAAATCATGTCTGTTTACTCAGTAAGTCTACATGTTTGAATATTTTGTACTAAGCTTATATATAAAAACTATTTGTTTATTTATTTAGTCTGTAAGTTACTTTTTAATTCTGTGATTTGTATTACAATTAGTTTTTTAAATATTTGTAGTCAGTTATAAGAACTCATATAAGAAAATCATGTTTTTTATTGTTATCATGTTTTAATTGCGTTGCATTATGTGAGTTAGCTGTGACTTATTATTACTCAATAAGAGTGTTTACATTATATATGTTTGTGAATTGTGCATATTAATTTTGTATTTATATACACATACATACATACATACATACATACATACATAAAGAAAAATATAAAATGTATAAAAGACGAATAAGCGTAATTATAAATATATAATTTCAATGAGTTAATATAAATAAATGTATGTGTATCTTTTTGTGTTTATATATGCAAAATGAATTTGCACATTACTCAGACATGTTTTGTGTAAACACAAACTTTTATTCTGGATCCGATTAATCACAATTAAAGACTTGACAACCCTAAGTATTTATTTTTTATTTTTTATTTGTTTCAAGTAATGTTACATTTTTTCACTTGGCAAAGTCTTGTTCATAATATTATTAAACCAAACATATCCTGACAGGTAAGATGCCCGAGGAGTGGCCTGAATATCCATCACAAACTGCAATTCTAGGGAAAAACGTTTCCTTCACAATGAGTTACTCCGGCCAGCGGTGTGACCTGTGGGAGGAGAACGGCTTCTACTCATACGCCTGGATTAACTGAACCACATAATCATCTGAGTTATCGACCCGTCCAGCACACTTTACTCTGTCTGTGTCACATGAGCGAAGCTTGATTGTGTGATTGTGGTGAAGTATTGATACACTGAAAAAGACTTTTCTGAGCAGAGAACGCATTTGCCTGCAGTTATTTGCACCTTGTGGAAAATACATTCCCATGGGAAAGGAAAGTGACAAATGAAATCTCTTTAATATGTAAACATATGAAATTGTTTCTCCTACACAGCAACGAGATGAAATGGATCTTTCTTATGGGAAAAAAGACCCCACTTATCTCACATGTGTATCCTCTAGAGAGGAGATCTCAAGAATGACTCAAACTGTACTCGGGTTTGACGTAGTCACCAATGGAAAGTACAAAAACAAGTTTCAAGTTAAAGGGATGGTGCACACAAATTCTGTCATTATTTATTTGCGCTCATTTTGTCAAAACCTGTATGTGAGACTTATTTTGTGGAGGAGAATGACATGAGGGCGAGTAGGTGATGACAAATCAGATTTCCATTGTCTCCTGAGCTATAAATGAGCAATATTTTGAACAGTGAGATTTTATAACTCTTAGTTACTTTACAAAACGGAGACAGAAATTGAACGGAATTAACTTTATTTAGGTTATTCCTGGGATGTTTCACTTATCAGCACTATAAACGATTTAAAACTCACTCTAAACCTGTTATTCTTTTATTGTTTGATTAAATAAATCTAAAGCTTTAACACGAGAACAAAGGGACGCGTTTAGCATTTAACTGCTATGCAAATAACACTGGAGGACGGTTTGCATATTGATCTTATGTTTGTGTGGTGATGTTGTAGATCCACTATAGTGATGTAATAAATAAAGGTGACTTATGTGCATTTATCTGTGATCAAAGGGTTTTTTAGGGAGTCTCTGGCATCGAGACCATTGAACGCTGTCAAGCTAAATTTCATCCACGGTCAGTGGACGTCATGATATGATCACGCAAGTCTTGAATCAAAGAAAACTGCGTTATTGTGGGGATTTTAATCTTTATTCACACAGTTCTCAATAGATTCTTCTCAACGGGCTACAATAAATAGCTTTTTAATCCAGGCAGCTGTCACGATTGATGTTCTTTATTGTCAAATGTAGGGATACAAATGGACAGCCAGACAACGTACGAAGAGTATTAAAACAAAATATAATATTCCAAGATGTCCTCCTACAACCCCGAACAAGGACAAGTTGTATTGTTTGAATGCATGTACTAGGAAACAGTACTCCACATGCACACTACCCGACTATTTCACTAAAACTGGTCACTTTGAAATAAAAAATGGCTGTTGACACTCATTTTAATAAATTAAGTATATACTTCATGTTTGAAGTGAAGTGTGTAATGTGAGCACTATTAACGACTGTTTTCTAACACTCCCTCATCTTCCATGCATGGTATAATGTCCACATTAAATCTGGCCGGGTCACATCTTAGACTGTAGATCCATTTGGTACCACAAAAATAAATTACACACTTAATAACTGTAAATCTCTAATCAGTTTGGTTCTGCTTCTTACTAATTTGGGGAATGCTGGGATTGATAACATACGGCACCAGTGTCTTCTACCTGTGCTGGCATGCAAAACAAACATACACCTGTCCAAAAAAGACCCACAACAGCGATGAATTCCCAGGTAGCACTGCTGCATCCACAAACCAAGAAATGGCCATTGACATGCCAGGACATATTGCACAATATTAACTTTATTTTAACATCATTTAAAATTCAACTTTATGATGTCAAGACGTCTTATGCAGAGCAACTAAACCGGTCATCCATAATCATAGTTGCCAAATGTAAAATCATGTTAAAAATCTAAAAGTAAAATATTCAAAAAGTATAAATATACCATATGGGGATGTTCACCAAATGTACGTCTTAATCGTAAATTATTAAAATACAATAAAAAGCAATGAAAACATGTGAGAGCTAGCAAATGCAGTTGTACATTTAATTCAAGGAAGAATACTTTTCAAACCCATAACTACTTGAAATCAAAGACCAAACATGGCGTAGAAAACAGGACTGTTGAGTAAAACAGCAAGAGCCGCGATTCCAAACTTTACACTCCCAGTGCTCCGGGTATCTGAAAATAAAACACGTCTTCAAAATAAACATTAAATACTGTCAGGAGAAAGTGTGTACAGTGGTCGGGAGAGAGAGAGGCGCTTCCATGCCTTCGTCTTCCTCTTGGATTTATGTTTTTAGGTAAGACCAGATCCAATCAGCAGTGAGGTGTGTCCTGTTTGATGCAACGTCCATATCAGTCTAATGCAGTTCTCTCAGTAAGCGCCATAGCGATCCTGAAACAGACGATAAGTTGATAAAGCTGACGCTGACACATTAAACGGGATATGTGGTGTAGTGTGTGATGTCAGGTGCATTCACCTGAATGGTGTTCATAACCCCGTTAGCCAGCACTGCCATTTTCCCAGCGACCGTTTTCACACCTTGCTTGAACTGAGCAATGTCTGGACCAGAGGGAAGCACGCCGTCATAACCTGATGATCCTACAGGTACAACAGTCAACGTTATACTTTTACATCATATTTTTGGTCATGTGAGTGATTTACATATTCGAATGAAGCTTATCCGATGTTAACCTGCGGAACGGACGCTGCCGTCACCAAACAAATCAGCAGAGCTGATGGAGGTGCTTCCAGACATGCCCTCCAGACGAGTCTTTGCCTCATACTGGTAAAGATAAAAAACATCCTTAGAATGGAGTAGTGCCAAATAAAATATCGTAATGACCTTTGGCGCTCTTGGCCACACGGTACCTCCGGGTTGCTCTCGCGGCCAAAGAACATGTCGGATGAGATGGCTTTAGCGTTGGAGAACTTCTGTCGGGCTTCACTGGACTCTGCGACTGGCACAGAAACCTCATGCTTCCGTCGGCTAGGCAACCTGAGAGGGCACATCATTAAATCCGGTACAAAACGATTGACTCCAAATTGAATAACAACAAGATTCACGATAGCAGAATGACAAACCTTTCTCCAATTGGTTGGATGCTTGAGATGGTGACCTCACTGTCTTTAGGCTCGTCCTTCTCCAGAGCCCAGGAGGAGAAAGATGATCCGGTATCACTGTCCCACCGTGACCCAAAGCTGTCTCCTGATGTGAAAGGGTTATCCTTGTACCTTAAATGACAAAATTATTTCCATGCTTCATTCTACTTGACTTACAGATCATCTTATATATCACACAACTTCCAATGACAAACATACTTTGGTGGTCCAGAGGCAAACCCCGGCTCATCAAACATGTCCAGCTTGGTGCGGGTGGAGGATTTGACCCCCACCGGGGTCTCCTGCTCGATCACCTGCATTTCGGCCATCACGGAGTGAGATACGGCACTGAAGGTGAATCAAGGGTACCAAAATAACGTCAGATCTCATCTTGTTAATTTCAAGACAGGGAAATTAACATTACATATGGCAGCTTTGCACACAGGCTAACTCAACCCAGCACTTATGAAAAGGTGATGTCACACACAGGGTGATCATGTTTTGGATTAATTCATTTGCCAGAGTAACGTAATAAAGTTGACTGTGTCTTTACCTCCTGTTGCCGAATCCCATGCCCAACCTCTCCGCCTGCTCTTTTTTCTTCCCCTCCATGTTCTTGAGCTTCTTTTCCTCAATCTTTCTGTCGATCTCTAGCTCTTTGTAGGCCAGTCTCATAGAGGCCACTCTGTGAGTAACAGCGGAACATGATCAGTACATCTGACTGCAGCATCCGAGGTTTGACCATTCAATCATTCAAAGGGATGCGACTCACATGGACTCCTCGGCTTGTTTCTTGGTCTCGACAGCCTGTTCCTCTCGCATCTTTTCAGTCAGCTGGGCCTGTTTCTCCACCTCGCTGAAGCTCTTGCTGCTCACTTTCTGGGCACCTAGACCCTTTTTAGCTCCAAGCTGATGAAAAAAACAGATACGACTTATCTTCATTGTTAAGCTCCACTGAACACGTTTAAAACACCAGATTTAAATTATTGCACTGGATTTTTCATCTAATGAATATTCCGTGTTGTAAGCCTGACACCTACTGGTAAAAGCTTAGTATTGCAGGATCAGGTATCCAGGTGATGGCCAGCACTACATTGTTAACTCACCCCTTTCTTTGCTGTGATTGGCTTTTTCTTCCCAATGATGGAGGGTTTCACTTCTAAAAAAACAAACAGAAATACTAGTCAGAAAAACACGTTATTCTAGAGAATATAGTCATGTTTAGATCATTGGTGCATTGCGAGGGAGGAATCATCAAAATCATGCCGGCAAAGCTGGAGGAAGGCAAGAGATCCCACCTACACACAAACATTCACATTATTAAAGCAAGAGAGGTGATGATATGCAACTTGCTGGTTGGCTGCAGGTGGGTTTGGGAGGAGGGACACTCTCACACACGGCATTTGATTGGACAAAAATTGGTGACGTGCAAGATGAGTCATCTGTACTTTGATTATCTTTTGCTAAATTAAAGCAGCTAACCTGCCCAGAACAGTACGAACATACTGGATTAAACCCCGGATGTCCAATAGCAAGTTAACCCTTAAAGTTGTCCAAGTTAAAGGTGTCCTGAACTGGCTGTTTTTATTCTGTATACTGTTGTCTGAGGTCTAAACATGCAAATCAATAAGTAATAGGCCATTTTCTACATTGGTTTTGAGGCCGGCTAAATAAACACTCAGTTTTTATGGGCGGGCCGCAATGAAGACTTGGAAGTAAGCGCCCACTGCTATGATTGAATAATTGTTCCCAAAGACAGCAGTGTGCCCTGTGATGTACATTTCTGTACGCTTAGTTGGAGCGGTCTATAAACTTGGTTAGACACGTAGGTTACACATAACAAGGAAATACAAATCGATCTCTTACAGACCAATAGTCACGCATCATAGATATATTTGATTCCGGTCGGATTCAATATTGACGGCAGAGCATTGCTTTTTAATCTCAGTCTCTCTGCGAATCCAGTCGACATGTGCCTTGTTTACAAAAGGAACCCACGGTTAAATGAAGCGAACAAATGCTCAATGTTGTTTCACACACGTGAGCTGAAAGTCTTTATAAATAAACTTCAGATTCTGATATCAGGAATGCATGGTTGAAGGAAGCGACTGTGTTCTTCCACAACCAGGCGCTGCACAATGTTGCATGTTTGTTGCTTGGTCGATCAAAATAACAATAACAGTGAAAGAAGTCCTCACTTTTGCACATGTGACACTGGGCTAGCTGGGTTGCCAGATCTTCACATAAAAAAATGAGCAAATAAAGACTAAAACCAACCTTAAAATGCAAATTGTTTAAATATTTTATAAGATCAAAAAAAATATTAATAAAAATCGCAAAATCTGCATAATCTGCGCTTCATAATAACGAACATGGCAACGAAGATCACATCGCATCAGCGGTTAAATTTAAGCTGACGGACAAAACAAATCTTTAGCCAAGAAATGTCGCTATGGTTACCAATTTGTCTATCATCGCAAATGCGAGTGTGTACTATGTATGGCTAAAGTCGCTCGCGAAACAGTGGGCGGGGCTAGAGAAGTAGTGTTTGATATTCTTCTGTGGAGGTGGTTTCAACCTATCACAGGACCTGGCGTTCGCTGGGTCTGGTGTCAATAAAAGTTGTCATTTCAGTAACAAGAATGACTACAGTTCTGACACTTACAGGATGTTGGTTTGAATACGATGAGCTTTTATATAACAAAAGCTCAAGTTAAGATCGGTTTCTTAATTCATGACACCTTTAAATGAACCCTATAGATTAAACAAAAATAGTTTTTCAACCTTTCATTAAATTATTGTATCTACTGTAATGGCAGGCATAAAAGGTGATCAGCTGTGCAGTGATATAAAAAGAGGAAGGGGTGGGGTCAAAGCTGCACAATAGCTCCAATCAGGTGTCAGTCAAGCACAGAACCATGCTGCAACTTTCCCATCAGCCAATAGGCAACCGGCCATTTCAAAATAACTCACGATCATCTTTAGGAGTTCGTGACTCTTCAGATGCCAATCTCATTGAGTTTTCTACATTAACAGAACAGACAGAGGCATTAATGAGAATAGATGCCCCGACATCTATACCAAAGTAAGCCGATTTATTTCATTAGGATGCTTATAGAAATTTCCTGGCAAGTCCTTGAGCTTGACTTTTTTATGGGACACATTAACATCTCAAAATGATCCCTATGGGGGTGACTGGAAAATATATGGGGATGTTGTGATGACAGCGACATGCATTCCGTCTGACCGCGCTCTCTCTTTCACACACAACTGGGGTAAACAATCACCTATTGTGGCTTTAGGACTCGTGCTCAGGCCTTCAATGCTCGGACCCTCTTCAGGCTCTGGATCACATGGACATTAAGATTTTAAATCAGATTAAATGACAACAGAAGAATTTGTATGACAGAGACAATGTGTTTGTTTAAATAAGCATGTGTTGAGATGTGGAGAAGTTTCCTCACGGGTACTCGCAGTCTCAAAATTCTTAAGTGTGTTCTGCTCCAGTTGAGGGGAGATTGTTACGGCTCCGTTCTGATCAGTTAGGGAGGGTGATGCCATATCCCAGCTGTTGGCAGGCTGCAGGTACAATAACAATAGTTCACATTTTCCAAAACCTCTCTTTATTATAATGCAATAAAAATGTGGCGCACTGTCCCTTTAAAACTCTAGCTGACCCTTTTTGATTGCAAAATGCATCACGGTGTTCCTATAAATAAACTGAATATTATTTTGACAATATGATTTTAACTATCATATTTTCAATAGATGGTCTTTTCCATGATATGACCCCTTTAAACATAAAACCAGGTGTTTACAAAAATACCTTTGTGTCCTACCTGTGTGTGCTCATCAAAAAAGTCAGTCTCTTTCTTCTCTGAATGTGATGGTTGAGCACAGCCCGGGTTGTCAATCCACAGCTGATGAAAAAACAATAAAGAGATGTGATGAAGCTCAAGGTTTTGAATGCAGCACTGAAGACACTGGGTGTCTGAGAGGATTGCACAACCTGCTAGTGTGGGAAAGTAAAGCTAAGAACACTGCTGTAACGTGGAGTTTGTTCAATGACACTCCAGTTCAAAGTTTAGATGATATCACAAACGCAGCTGCACACGGAGGCTACAGAAAGCAAACCGTGAAATTACACAATACGTGCTATGAACTGCAATGCCAAACAAAATGTTTTCCTTGTTTAATTCATAGGTACCCATAATAAATGTAACAAATGCTCCCGAAGGTACGTATACTCACGTCAGTGCCATATTTGGAGAGCGCGGCGTTGGCGAGCTGCCGAATCTTCTCTCTGTACATCTGAGCCGCACGACTGTTATATTTTGCATTGGTGTCGTTGGTGGTACAGCCGTGCTGACGGAAAAACGCCATCTGTGCCGAAATAAGAAATATTGATGATCTATTTGAAGTGTTAAACTCATTATGCATGTGATCAAGGGGCAGATAAGAAGAACTTACCGCGTTGGCATTACCTCCAACCTGCATACATCTCAACTGAAACCAGCTCCAGTTGGAATCCAGCTCTGTGGATCTAAAACGAGTTTGGCCATTTATTAGAATTTCAGAGATCAACACACCCAAAAAATAAACGGTAGTAGACATGTGCAATTAAGATAAGTGTCAACATTCTAAACCACAAGAAAGTCCTGTTGCGCAAGAAGAAATTCCAAAATGAAGAATGACAACCATTCGCGTGGCATCATAATATAATAAAAGAGGTCGTTGACAATAGACAGACCTGATGAAGCTCAAGTGCACTCCCAATGAGCGATGAATCCCAGAACAGTCAATGCACAGAAAAACGCCATATGGAATACTAGCCCAACTCGGATTCTTAGCAGCGCAGTCAAAGCAAGCCTAAGAAAACAACACAGATCGATCAAAATATACCTTTAGATGATATTTTCATATGGTTTCTGGTTAAGGTCTGTATATTTAACACAGAGCGACTTCTGTCCAAGTTAAGTATAAACAGAAGACATGTGCTGGTTTCAGAAGCTTTACTTTCATTTTCTTTTTTATTGTAATATAATATCATTTTGCCAGGTTTTCAATGACGGCGACAACATAAACCTTACGTGGCCCACACGTAACTTCCGGTAGACCTCCGCAAAGAATAAATGACTGTCGAGAATGTAACACTATTAATATAATATCAATTATTAATATAAAGTGAACTTCGGTCCGATACGTTTTTTAAATGCCTAAAATAAACTTGAAGACCATCTGGTAGAAAAGTATATACTTTCTGTACACTGAGAATATTTGATAACATGCTTTAACACTTATACGTCCGTGTATCAAACGTGATATTATATTAAAGACATAAACAGTCTGAAAATATTCAATGAAAAGACACAGGATACAAAGTTCAAACGATATGGGTTATCTAACAATGACATAGTGAAATACACATTCATACACATTATATATATATATATATAACCGGACATCTTTGGAACAGATGTTATCTCCAGTACATTATTAGAGAGGTGAGTAATGTTCCAGCGTCACTGCGTCATTCTCACATAATAAACAACAGCGGTAAACAGGAGCATCACTCGTTTCTTACAAGACAGCAGGTTACCATATTCTTAATAGTCGCGTGTTATATTGTTTTAACGCGTTATGTTGTCTGTAACGTAAATGTATGACTGATGAAACAGACAGGCCCCGTCGCATCGGCAAACAAATGACACGTAATCCCATTTAAAACACACGTGCTCGTGTCTCGAACTAGGTTATAATGATAACGAATGCGGTCAATGATATATTTTAGTAGGATTTCTAGCGTTACCTTATTAGTGGGAACGGAGCGCAGTCGTTTAAAAATTGTGAGAATTTCTGTCTTGTTCGGTTCCGACGCCATCTTGCCAACTGAGCAGAGTGACAACAGAAACCACAGAGAACATTAAATCACACACTACGGAAAAGGTATTGTACAAATTAAAAGTCTGTCCGAATGAGTTTTAAATATTAATATAACCGCACGTGTTAAATAAACACGTTATGATTATTACACTATTACACTGTAATATTAGTAGTTAATTCTATTATTACAGATTCAGTTTAAACTTACAACAACACATACATAATAAAAGTCAGAGGGGCTTTAAAAACATATTGATCTGATAATTCATTGGCTTACGAAATGTATATTAAACAGAGCAGGGAAGATATTTTTAGCAATGTGTATTTATAAATACAAAATATTTAGACACCGACTGGCAACCCTCGATCACATGACAAGTTGGGAACTCCGCCGGAAGTTGCGACACTTCCTCTTAGTGGCACTGACGTGTCTGATCGTGGATTTTGAAGGCAGGTACAGCACATAGCAGTATCTCCTGAAGCGCAGGGGGACCGCGGAGATCATATTTATTTTTACACGTTTTTTAACCGTCAGTGTTTGTTCTGTTCCTCGTAGTTGCGGGTTCATCGGTGTTTGGTAGAGATGCTGGACTTCTTCGCCATCTTCAGTAAGGGGGGGATCGTGTTGTGGTGTTTTCAGGGAGCCGGGGTCACGGAATCCTTCACCGGGCCTGTCAACGCTCTCATCCGCTCCGTCATCCTTCAGGTGAGACACGCTGGACGTGTCGTCGGGTCACTTACAGATCAGTAATGCAGATGTTCACGTTAGAACAGCTGTAGGCTGACAGATGTCACGTGGCACAGCAAACACACTTGTTTGAGGATGATGGTGTAGGTTACTATGGGGTCTGTAAAATGAGATATTTCTTGATGAAATTAAAGTTCATTAGATGGTGTTTGATGTGGTGCTATAGTTTTTACAGCAGGCTGTGGATTAAAGTTGATTTATCATGAAAAGAATAAGATTTATTATTATTATAAGGAAAGTAATATCATATATTTTATTAGTTTATTACTGTGTGCAGCAATATTTGTTGGTTATTTTTGGTAGCTTAAAGAAAATAGAGTAGACCATTTCATGTTACATTAAATAAAGAAAAGTTGCAGACAAAAATGACATGTGTATATATCTCTATATATATATACGGTTTAATGTAAAACATTGTAAAATCCATATTTAAAGGAATAGCTCGATCGAAAATAAGTTTTGTCATCATTCCCGAATGCTTTTTCTTTTTTTGTGGGACCACGTTCTGAGCCTTTTTAGGCTTCAAAAGGATGCAAATCTCTATAAAGCTAGGTGACCCATAAATGATTTATACATCATCAGAAAGCACAATATTTGGGCGAGAGATCTGAAATCTGAGGGTGCCTGCAGAAGAAATGAAAGTATTGAGAAAATCACCTTTAAAGTTGTCCATCAGAGGTGCTGTGGCAGGTCGTTGCTAAGAAGAAACAGGTTTTTTTCAAGGCTCTCTGTTGGCCTACTGCTGTTATGACTTGGCGGAGAGAAAATGAACCTGAAAGCTGAAATTCTAAGCTTTACATAGACACCTAACCTGAGTGTGTAATTCCCAAAGAGCGGACAGCAGCGAGCAAAGTTTGTAGACGTATGTCTGGACATTTTTGTTTGCGATTTTGCTGGATCCACTCACAAAAATAACGTTTTGATATTTAGGGTAGGAAATTGACAAAATATATTCATGTAACATGATCTTTACTGTCCTAGTTATTTTTTTGTATTTATCATTTTGACCCATACAATGTTTAGTTTGCTATTGCTTGCAAATATACCCGTGCTATTTAAGACTTGTTTTGTGGTCCATGGGCACATATTTCATAAAGATATACCAAAGTAATTGTGGAGATTTAATTAAACTATGGTGGTCTTAAAAAGTGCCAAGGTTATGTCTTTAAGATCGACTTGATATACAGTATTTGCAAACGAATTGTTTTTTTGCAGGAGAGGAGTGGGAATAACTCCTTTACTCACAATGCCCTGAGTCTTAAATACAAGCTGGACAATGAGTTTGAACTTGTGTTTGTGGTGAGTGTTTACCGTCCGTCTTACATGAAGATAAGCTGATTCGTCATTGCATGACTGATCGTGCGGCTCTGTTCCTTTAGGTGGGTTTTCAAAAGATCCTGACGCTGACGTATGTGGACAAATTTATAGATGACGTCCAGCTTCACTTTAGAGATCGATACAAGAATGAGCTTGAGTTGAGAGGTGCCCTGAAGTTTCTGCTCCATAACTTTGAGTTTGGAGATGACTTCCACCAACTTCTAAGGTTAGTCTCTGGAAGACAATTAGTATTTTTTCATATATAGACGTAATACAGTTGAAGTGATCGTTCACCCAAGAATGGAAGTTTTGTCATCATTTACTCGACCACTTATCATTAAAGGTTGGTAACCCGAACAGAGCTGTCCCCCATTGCCTTCTATTGTATGGACCCCAAACCAATGCAAGTTAATGGGGGCCAGTTAACGTTTTACAAAATCTCTTCTTTTGTGTTCTGTGGTAGTCATACAGGTTTGAAATGACAAGAGGATGATTAAATAAGTAACTAAGTTTTTGGGTGAACTATCACTTGGAAATAGCTTGCAAAACCTGCAATAAATAGTTGCAAGTTGCAATAAAAAAATGTCGCAATAAATGACAAAAATAATATGCAACAATAAAATCTAAACAGAAATGTAACTGGGTGTTGTTTTAGGGAGGCGGAGGAGAGCAGCAGAGCCAAGGCCACTGTCTCTATGAGGACTTTCAATGAGTCTCAGAAGTCCCAGAAAACTGTGAAGTCTATGATTGAGACAAAAGATGGAGATAAAAGCAAAGAGCAAGGTGGCAAGAAATCCAAAAACGCCAAAAAAGAAGGTGAGACTTCAGATTATTACTGAGTAACACATTACATCTCGATCTGTTCAATTTCCAAATGTTTTTCTGCGTTTTTCTTGTCAGTTGAAACAAGGGTTGATCAGCCTAAGGCTTCCCCGCAGACCGCCTCGAAAAGGACCGTGGAGAACGGATTCGAGGCTCTGACCCAAGTGGAGATTATTGAGAAGAACCGTGCCAAGTTCATCAGCAAGCAGTTAGGTGGAGGAAAACCAGAAAAGACCAGGTGTGAGACTTTATGCTCCTCTAGGATTGCAAATGAAGGCCTACATTCAAACCTATAAATGACAAAGTATTACAAAAGTTCGTTTTTGTTTACCACAATATGTCAAGTCATGGTTACGATTAGCCGACTGCCGTTTAATCGCCTGGTCATAACTTATTTTCACAGTAAGTCCCCTAAACCCCTGAAGCCAAAGGGGAAGGTGAAACGTGTGTGGGACTTGGGTGGAAAAAACCTTGGAGAGCTGGACTACAGTGGAACCAACGGTGACAACTCGATTGATGCACAAAACCAAGACAAGGAAACCCCAGTTGATCCAGTATGTAACCATTAAAAACTCACCCTGATGTCATTTAAAACCTGTATATGACTCTTGGTGAAGCACAAAAGAAGATATTTTGAGGAATGTCTCGGTGGTTTTGTGTCCATACAATGGCGGTCTATGGGGGCCAATGTTGTGTGGTTCCCAACGTTCTTCAAAATATATATTGTGTTCTGCAGAAGAAGTCATACATTAATATCACACTTTGATCTCTGTGGCAGCTGATCCAGGTGGATTCAATGAAAGGTGACCTGCGAGGGGTAGATTATGAGTCCTCAGATGAAGAGGAAGACGATGATGATGATGATGATGAAGAAGAAGAGGAGGAGGTGGAGGAGAAGAAGAAGAGAGTTGTGGTGGCAAACACTAACAAGAAGGGGTGATTATTCCTTTACCTTCTTTAATGTATCGTACCAACACCGCCTCAATAATGAAACCTCCAGATAAAGTTTGGGTCATTTATCTTGGTGCATTTGTGTTTTTTAGGGCTAAGAAGGGGGGTTTTGGGGGAATGTTTGGGATGCTGAAAGGTCTGGTGGGATCTAAGAACCTGACTGAGGACGACATGATGCCAGTACTGGACAAGATGAGAGACCATCTCATCGGTATGACGTCACACTTCTATATTATTTTTTTATCAATTTGAAACAGTGTGTGTTTGCCTATTCAATAGATTGAAAAGTAGGTTTTTGTATACTTTTATACCAAACAGCACACAATTTAACCACTGTTGTTGGTTTTTAAGCCAAGAATGTAGCAGCTGAAATATCCTCCCAGCTCTGTGATTCCGTGGCCAAAAAACTGGAAGGCAAAGTCATGGGCACTTTCACCAGTGAGTACTCCACACATCGTCTTTATGCATATAAATCAGCACTTTTTTCTAAATCTCATTTCGTCTCCAGCTGTGGCCTCTACGGTAAAGCAATCGCTTCAGGACTCGCTGGTGCAGATCCTGCAGCCTAAGCGTCGCGTGGACATCTTGCGGGACGTGCTGGAGGCTCGTTCCCAGCGCAAACCTTTCGTCATCACCTTTTGTGGGGTAAACGGCGTTGGGAAGTCCACCAACCTCGCCAAGGTCGACCGCTGAACGCAGACTCATTACTTCGGTTTGTTAAATGAATCATCCTTAGCAGCATGTGATGTTGTATCGGTACAGATCTCCTATTGGCTGATCGAGAACGGCTTCACGGTGCTCATCGCCGCCTGTGACACCTTCCGTGCGGGTGCCGTGGAGCAGCTGAGGACTCATCAGCGCCGTCTGAACTCGCTGCACCCTCCTGAGAAACACGGAGGGCGGTCTGCTGTGGAGCTCTTTGAAAAGGGGTACGGCAAAGATGCGGCCGGGATCGCCATGGAAGCCATCGCCTTCGGTAACCGCTCGAGTTATTTTGAGTGGTTGAATGCTTGCTTTAGAGTTTACACAGATTTTTGGTAATGTCTTTCTTTTTATTCGGTGGCGTCCGCAGCTCGTAACCAGGGCTTCGAGGTAGTGCTGATCGACACAGCTGGCCGCATGCAGGATAACGCCCCTCTCATGACCGCACTGGCTAAATTGATAGCGGTCAATAATCCAGACCTGGTTCTGTTTGTGGGAGAAGCACTAGTGGGCAACGAGGCCGTGGATCAGCTGGTGGGTTTTAGCTCTAGTGTTATGTCAGAAATGGCCTATCATTTATGTCAAATTTCTACCAATAAGTTTTGTTAAGGGCTCTGGTGAAAACAATGCTAAAATGATAAATGGTTAAATAAAAAAATATATAAAAGAAATAATAAGGGGTGTAACTCATTTAGAAGGTCACAATACAGTTTTATATGTACTGTACAAAAATGATGGAATCTAGAGAAATCAGGCAGATGCTGCTTACATTGAGATTTTAGTACTTTGTTGGTCATCACCGTTGAATATTCAAAGTTAATTCTGTGAACTTCCTCTCAGAAGACCAGATTAATATAAAGACAACAATATTTTTCATGCATATTACAATTGTTCTACGTACATGATCTAGAAAAGCAGTGTAATCTACACAACCGGTCAAAAGTTTGAGAACACTTAAGTAAAATTCATTATCTAAAGAAATTGATCTGAAGGTGTGTGCTTGAATGTCTGAAGGTTTGTAGACAAAATGCAACTGTGCAAATATACACTTTTGTCAGTACAAACAAAGATTTTTTTAAATATATATATATAATAATAATAAAAGAATGAAAAAGAGCAGAGAGTGAGAACACAGAATAGATGGGAACTATCTGCTTAAGAAAAGGCCTAGAGGACATTTTAGCAAACTCTTGGCAAAAGGTGACTTGTTTTATTCAGTTTATTCATTTTCTTATTCACACCATAATTCAGATAGTTCCCTTTGTGTTATTCCACAGTTTTGATAAGCTTACAATTTTTTCTAAAACGTGGAAGAATATGAATAAGAGAATAAGGGTTATTAAACTTTTGACCGGTAGTGTATAAAGTCTGAAACGTATATGAAACACATTACATTTTCAATGTGTGAATATTGCTAGAAAATAAATGAAATGACATGTCTTGTTGTAGGTTAAATTTAATCAAGCTCTGGCTGATCATTCCAAGACTGACAAAGCCAGACTGATTGATGGCATCGTTCTTACCAAATTTGACACCATCGATGACAAGGTACGAAAAGATCCAGAAATCAATCTATCACACGATCCCTTTTAAATATGTCTTTTTATATACTTCATTTTAAAATCCATTACATTCATTTCAAGGATTTACAACCTTGTTTAAGGTGTTTAAAGGGATAGTGGCCCAAAATTGAGAATTATTTGATCATTTATTCACCATCTTGTCATTTCAAAACCGTATGACTTTTTATGCCGCAGAACACAAAAGAAGATATTTTAAGGAACTTTGGTAACCGAACAAAAGTGATACCCATTGACCGTGTCCATACAATAGAAATAAAGGGGTACTGCCGTTGTTCGGTTACAAATATTCTACAAAATATCTTCAAAATAAAGTCATACAGGTTTGAAATGACATGAGGGTGAGTGAATGATAAAGGAACTCCGTCGCTCCATGAAAGATCCATAATAATCAAATCATTAAGAAAAACTGGTTATTCAGATGTTTTCTATGTTCTCTGTAGGTTGGCGCTGCCATCTCCATGACCTACATCACGGGTCAGCCCATCGTGTTTGTTGGCACCGGGCAGACGTACAGCGATCTGCGCAGCCTCAACGCCAGGGCCGTGGTCAGCGCTCTCATGAAGGCCTGAGCAGCACACGTGCTCATCTACACAGCAGAGCTTCAGAGCCGCTTCTGGAGGTCAAGCAACTTCCACGTTTTTGCTACAGACTAGATCTTGTGACCCCCACTCGGCTTACCTTGAATGCAGTCATGCCTACTTGTCGATGTGTTTTTTTGCTGTCCCACACATTTAAATAACTGAAATTCAGTTCACATAATTTCCTAGTAAGGATCCTTATTGTGTTTCGTCAGAAAAGTGTTTGTAATTCAATTGAACGAGTAGCATTCGCCTCTGGACCAACCTCATTGTACCTCTTTTGATTGACATGCCACGTAGCCAATGGGAAAAGCAGCGATGTCCTACAGATCTGTCCATATGGTCATTCACAGATGCTTCTTCTGAGCTCCACACTATCTGTGAAGTGATAAAAGATTTTTCAGTTCACATCGCTGTACTCGTGTTCCCACCCGGATGAACAGAAACGGGGCGGGATTCATGTTATAAGAGAGGTATCATGTATTTTGTCTACTTTTAATTTGATTGCTGTATGTAAATGAGATTTACAAGACAGTCTGCACCCCGAACTGTTGTTTTCATGAATTCACAACCATAGTGCCTCAATCCCATGATGCACTGCTCCCGCAACAGGGATGTGTTCTGTTTGTCCTGATACTTTATTTCCAAACCTGTACAGAACGTTACAAATGCTGCCTTTTCTCATTCTTCCCACGCATACGATGATCTTTTTCATTGTTTCTTCTCTGGATATGAAGGGCGTTAAAGTAGTTTGGCAAAAGCGTGAAGGCCAAGGTCTGCCAAGAAGTCATACACTTATTTTAGAAACCCAAATGGTCTCTGTTTCCCCCTCTCTTATTTATGATGTCCTAAACCCATCTATACTCACCGGAAATATGTCCGTCTTGATTTCTCAATGCTTTGCATACCACGTCAAAGCCCTACAAAAGAGCTTTTTATTTTCAGATTCCATTGTTTTAGAAGTCAGTTCTTATTTCTCCTGCACATCATGTTAATTTGCGCTAGCACAAAGGCAAGACTGGAAAGATGCGTTGTATGAGAATGTGTAATATTTCCTAAATAAAGCTGCTGTAATGCCTGCGATTTCTCATGTTTTGGGTCTGTTATAGCAATAAGACGCCCTAAATAATAATATATATTTAGGACCTTGAATAAATGATGGAGTGTATCAAGCGCGATACATTCCCTGACACGATATGTAATTTAATACTTTTTAATTCTTCACCCTCGTGTTATTTCAAACCTGTATGACTCTGCAGAATATAAAATATATTTTGTAGAACGTTGGCACATTGCTCCCCATTGACTTCCCCTGTATGGACACAAAACCACTGAGACATCTCAAAATATCTTGTGTTCCACAGAATTACGTGTCATATACAGGTTTTAAAGCACATTGGACTGAATAAATGACTGATTTACAACTCCTTTGGTCAAACTAAATGTTTTTGCAGTACTTGTCAGACATTCATGCAATTCTGTCCTGATAATAATGACAGCAGCACATTTAGTATGAAACAGAAGATTTATTTTAAAATAGCATTTAAATACCTTAAGACATTTCTGGACAGAGATGACAACAGCTGATCACTGTAGTAAAGTACAAAAGTTTAATAAACAACTGCTTACATATCGTTCAAGTGACGTAGCACTTAAGACTGAATGGAAAATGGCTCGAAGTGCAAAAAAAGTCTATTGAAATGAAAAACATGTTCTCTTATGAATGTCTTCATTTGTCGTGTGACCCTTTCATGTAGATAGAGGAAAGCTGAGTTGTGTCTATATACACATCGCATGCGTTCTGAATCACACCTCAGTCGTACTGACAAGGTGTTTATTGCACTTCTTTCCAGCTAGAGAGCAGACTGGCCTACTGGGCCAATCTCAAACAGTTCAAATTTTACCACAAAACCTCAAGGACATACAAACTGATGATTTTGCATTGGAATACTGTGAAAATCAATCAAATAAAATACTAAAGATAAAGATTAGATTTGATTTCATCCCAGTTTTCATGAGATCCAACCAATGACTTAAATAATAATGTTCGTGCGTTGACAGCGATGATAAGACTCCAGTTAAACGGTTTTGCCCTCTGTAATTGCCAAACTACATTAAATATCTCATGTTGAAGATCCCACTGGCCCTGAACATCATTAATGGTCCACGCATAACAATCACGACATAAAAAAATCTATCCCACACACAAACACACAGTCTTATAAACATATCTTTGAGATGAGGGAGTTCAAAGTTTCTTTGGTGGTGCTTTCACTACGCTTTCCCTCACGAGGGAAAACCCGACGACGTCTCATCACATTAAATACAGTGAAAGTCAGTTGTGTGTGAAGATCTGATCATACCAGACCTGAGAGGCGGGGGGAGCAGTGGAAATGTTCCTAGACTGCCGCTTGTGTCACGAGTGGTAGTCTGGACGGGAAGAGAAGAAGAGCTACAGTGAAGATCTTATTACGACAGGAAAAATTCATTCATCATAGGAAGTCATGTGCAGAGGATAGGAGCATGCGTTTATTAAGCGTGAAACAAAAGCCACCTGTTTGCTGCATTCAGGTCTACTGTTCTATCTTGCACTGAAGGAGAAAATGGAAAGAATGCATCGTCAAGCTACAACGAAATGCCCGAAATGCTTTTAGCATGCAAGCCACGGCGACACAGAAGCCCTCCTAACCTTGCAAGAGGTTTTTCTGGGTCACAAAACCGTTCTGACCATCTTCACCTTGTGAGATGGGCGATCCTGAGAGAATAAAAGAACATGTGGGTGAGAGAGGCGTACCGCCGCACAGATATTAAATAGTAAGCGTGACCTACTCTTACCCCAACCGTTGGTTGCTGCCTCCCGCTCCACGTCCCGGTGACAGATCTCGTTGGCCAAGCGCTCGAAGTACTCCGGTAGGTCGGCGTATTCGTTTCCGTACGAGATGACCTTAATGCCCTTGTCCAGCATGTTATCGCGAAGCTTCTTGAATTCCTCAACATCCTCTCGCCGTACCAGCATGAAGTGTTCGAGGTCGGACTTGTGTTTGACCGCCTCAAGGAACAGGGCCTGGAAGGTGGTGTCGTCCACCGTCCTCCCGCAGCCTAGGAACACAAACGACTTGGTTTCGTAGAGTTTCTGGATCTCCCTCTGAAAACAAAGCATTGAAATATGCAGATCCCTTGATAATACTTTGTTTATTCATGATAGTATAAAACCCTTCCCTCACCATGACTTCAGTGTTCCTCAAAACGTTCTGGTAGCCGGCAGGATGCAGTACGATACCGCTGGGGTTGGTGTAAACGCCGTGAATGTGAAGCAAGCTTAGCCTTCTCTTCTCTTGAGCCCACTCCAGCACCTGAACAAACACACACATGCGTTTCATACTCCACTACACCCCATCCGGATCTCACAAGCTGCTTTTAACTCAAAAGTGCATAAACACCCTGCCTAAAGGCCACGCTATGGAAAACCACACACAGAAGCTGATGAATAAAGACGCTGGGAACTGAACATGCAGTGTCTTGTGTCAGAGTGGCCTTCAGGTCAGGTACAGCACACCTTAAATGCACTAATGCACTAGATGTCACTTGGCAAGGTACCATAACGCCGGTTTTATGACCGATAGCTTGAGCTTTCACTGCTTTGGCTGAAGAAAATTTATGGCCAAGAGCAAACAGGGATGAACCCGGTGACTAAACCAACATCAGAGGAACATCGTTTCACTGTCTTTCATGGCAGAGATAGCAAACGGTTTTAAAAGACCATAATAAAGTATTTTATTTTACACACTTCCTTAATGTCTCCTCTTAAAATGGTAATGGCCATTTATCAGTGAGTGTTTTATCTCTGAAGGGAATTTCGCTTTCTAAAAAACAACGTTTAAGAGGTAAATTATAGACTGAATAAAAACCAACCCAGAAAATGTCTTCCTGTGTGAATCACCTCATTGACGTAAGCTTTTCAAAAGAACTGCAGTGATTTGTATCAATAATACCAATAATAAAGTACCAATAATAAAAATTAAATCTAATTTCTGTGGTTGAGTTTTTAATCTCTGATACAGTACACTGTACACTCACCTAAAGGACTATTAGGAACACCATACTAATACTGTGTTTGACCCCCTTTCGCCTTCAGAACTGCCTTAATTCTACGTGGCATTGATTCAACAAGGTGCTGAAAGCATTCTGCAGAAATGTTGGCCCATATTGATAGGATAGCATCTTGCAGTTGATGGAGATTTGTGGGATGCACATCCAGGGCACGAAGCTCCCGTTCCACCACATCCCAAAGACGCTCTAATGGGTTGAGATCTGGTGACTGTGGGGGCCATTTTAGTACAGTAAACTCATTGTGATGCTTTGCTGCATACCTCGGTTGTAACAAGTGGGTATTTCAGTCAAAGTTGCTCTTCTATCAGCTTGAATCAGTCGGCCCATTCTCCTCTGACCTCTAGCATCAACAAGGCATTTTCGCCCACAGGACTGCCGCATACTGGATGTTTTTCCCTTTTC
Source organism: Barbatula barbatula (assembly GCF_947034865.1). Classification (NCBI taxonomy): domain Eukaryota; kingdom Metazoa; phylum Chordata; class Actinopteri; order Cypriniformes; family Nemacheilidae; genus Barbatula; species Barbatula barbatula. The sequence continues at coordinate 2,449,437 of NC_136773.1, forward strand.
ACACCATTCTTTGTAAACCCTAGAAATGGTTGTGCGTGAAAATCCCAGTAATTGAGCAGATTGTGAAATATTCAGACCGGCCCGTCTGGCACCAACAACCATGCCAACGCTCAAAATGCTTATATCACCTTTCTTTCCCATTCTGACATTCAGTTTGGAGTTCAGGAGATTGTCTTGACCAGGACCACACCCCTAAATGCATTGAAGCAACTGCCATGTGATTGGTTAATTAGATTATTGCATTAATGAGAAACTGAACAGGTGTTCCTAATAATCCTGTAGGTGAGTGTATGTCGGTGTGTTTAAAACATTTATATCAGTTTGATGTGATTTTCAGGAAATAAAATTGATATCTAAAAAGACGACTCTGAAATTATAGAACAAAAATAAAAGATCATTACTTATCAAAACTCAAAGAAATGCAAAATTACTGAAAACTGAGATTGTTAAGGCATGTTAAGGAAATTAATAGATTTTAAGATAAATCATGGCCGCGCCACATGACAAAAATGAAAAAACACTAAAATCACTTAATTGAAAAGTTTTTACATGACGTCACAGCACTGTGTTAAGTGCCGATGGAGGGCAGCAAGTGCTTTTTTTCTTTTCATGAACACTAGCTGCAAAGATCGTGTCCTGATTAAAAGTAAATTTTGCATTAAGCGTTTCTTCCCAATAGTATTCTCACGTTAAGCTTGTTCTTCATAGATGTTCATTCTAAAGAAACCACATAACGTGGCTCAAGGCAGGGACAAACTGAGAACATAAAACTTTACTTTGATCATGTTTATGTTTGATATCAGTGATAAATAAATGTATTTAACTTATCTTTTCGTGGTTGTTGTTTTGGTACATCTATGGGGAAGAAACGCTTAACGCAAGATTTTTCACTTTATCCGTTTAATAAGGTCTCATTCTTTGAACAGAAGCTAGTGTTTATTACAAGTAAGGTTTGACAGAAGTTTGGGCTTACATGGTCATTTGAGTTTGTGATAATTAATTCCTATGGAGGAAAATCACTTGCTGCCCTCGAGCTGCACCGCATCATACAGCTGTATCTGTCTTTTATAAATGTGATCAAACTGAAGACTCTTCGAAGATAGGTACTCAATATTAATATTAATTAGCCTGTCAAACATCCTTAAATGTCATTGACCAAAATACATAATATATAAATGCTAGATACAAAATAAAATTAAAATCACTTAATAAATATCTGCATCTTATACCTATTCAGACCAAGACTATGAAAACGCATAAATAACTGTTACCTTCTTCTCATCTGTGAGATCCAGAGACTCCAGCTTGGTCCCTTGATGGGCAGCGTAGATCTCTAGCAGGTTGTCGAAGTTGGTGGTGAGGACCAGAGCGCCACTCTCCATCAGCTGCAACACCGAGCTGAGAAGATGCTTGCCAGCATTCTCCATCTTACATTCCAGGTCATCGAACACCTCGTAGAGGCAGTCTTTAAAGAAGGTGGAGCGTACGTTTCCCGTCCGCTGCAGGGAGTGAAAACATTCAAAGTGAGGGAGACTAAAACAATCAACTTCTTGTTTTGTTTGCCGGGGTTTTTGCATTTGCATAAGCAGCCGTTGTGGGAAAATATTGTAATGAGAAGAGTACCACTGCGTGCTGTTTCCACATGAGAAGAAAAATATTCTATAAATACTGCTTTTAGTACATAAAATGACAACAGTTTTGCATGCATACAACATGTCATTTCTTCATCAAGGATTGTGAACTAATGGCTGGAAATAGAGAGAGTTTTGACAGTGGTGTCCTTGCCGTGGTCAGTAACAAAATCTCATTACACTGAGCTCCATTTATCCTCTCGTCGCTTGGCAGAAGCACATGGAAAACCAGCGACAGTGAGACAGAGATGGTGCTATGAATAGCTTGCTATGGTGAGATAAGTAGCCCTGAGAAGCTACACAGATACAGATTACAGATCTGTGTCACTGTAGGAATCCACAGGAAGAGACCAATTACTACTACCTCCACACCTCAAACGTCTGATGTTCCTCTGTGTACTATGTTACAAAGGTGTCTGTCAGTCTTGAACAATGGCTTTACGATCAGCCATGATGTCTTCATACAAAAAGCAATGAAAGGCATGACTTAACTCTTTTTTGAAGGAATAAATCCCTGACCCAACATGTCAAAGGTGCAGACCTAAAAGTAGAATTTGGTAAAGGGATCTGATGGATGTATCCTTTACAGAACAGGCAAGGAATGAGGGCTTTTAACATGGGAAATGAGTGAAACAATACAACAAATGAACAGAACAGAAACGGTCCCAGTACACAGCTTTGTTGGTCAATGAAAAGCAATCAACTTTTGTTGGACATAAAAGATTTTATAAAATGAAGGCGTGATTTCTGATTACTTGAAAATTACTGGAGGAAAATTGTTGTGCAAATTTGATTATTTTGAACGCTAAATTATTAACGCTAAAAGCATCTAGCCATGGCGTGTTATTTGGGAGGTATGAATCCTAAGGTTATTTTCAGATTAGCATAATTATTTTCGCCTTGATCTGCCAGTGTCTGTTATGCTTACACGAGACTCCAAACTCACACAACTAGGTAAAACTGCCCGATGCCTTTGGAGATTATAGATCTTTACGCCATAACAAACAACTCTGCTTGTTATAATAAGCTTGGATGTTCATGGGATGTTAAGTGATGTTTGTCTGTGAGCTTTGTTGCAGCAAGAATGTTCAGCTATGACACATAACACCCTTTTATAAACCTAATGCCATCTAAATCCTGTACTGGTACTAGTGGGCACAGATGCTAATGATACAGGGGCCTGCCCATAAAAACAGGGATATAACATTGAGCGCTGCTTGGACGTGTTTGGATGCGTCGTGTGCGTGCCAGTGAATGAAAGACGAAAGCATCAACACCAACAGAGGTGTCACATGACTCTAGTTGAAGGGATTGAACTAATGATAGACAAACCCAAATTCAATCTCTTCTCCATGATCTGCCCACTTCCTGCCACTGTAGCATAAACAAACATGTTGTGTGTTTTAACAATAGCCGGGTGTATTTCATTATAGGGATGTGAATTGAAGTTTTTTTTAATAAAAACAATCCCTTTACACTCTGATGCTATTTCTTAACAGCTTTTACAAGCTGTGCTAGAGGTTGCAAAGAGAGAAAACTTCCTGACATAACCCCGAAAAAACGTGCTCTAAACCAGTGGTATTCAATTCAAGTTCCAAGAGGTCAGGTCTTATTCTGCGAAACTAACAATATCTTCAATATTGACAGAATAATACCAAAATCTTAGTGAAATTGCTTGAAATTAATTAACGATATAATAATCAATTCGATTACGAGATGTTAGCCTGGGTTTTCACAGGGTCACAAATGTTTACATGCTGAGCCATAATGCTAAATGTTGATAAAACGTTATGGTCAATAAACAAATCTGGTTGAAAGGTTGGAGACATATAGCAAACAGTAAACAGACTGACGGATACAAATGCTTTAATATTCTCTGCATTTTGTTTACTGTTGTGTCTCCATTTACCTGCCCGAGTGTCTGCACTAGTTTTGTTAAAATAAGCACGGGTTTGCTGCTCTTCAAGCAGCGCGCAAGGAGCGGTAAAGGGTTAAAATGGAAGCGTGTTTGGCCCTAAATGAAGATATTAGAAAATATAGCGGCAAAAGATAAATTACATAAATGTTTCTGAGAGCACGTGTGATGTGATTCTCCGTTGTGAGGACGTGCGGCTCAATTTAAACAACCAAAATAGTTCAAAGTTGGAAATGGTTTATTAGGCTATGTCTGGCGGTCCGGATGGAACAAGGCAAAGTTCAGGGTCCGGACCACGGTCCGCCTATTGAGGATGACTGCTCTAAACAAACCCACGAAACAACAAACGGATTAACGCAAACAGGAAAAACAACACCCTGTTTGTGGCTCTTTATCAGGTTAAGAAATCAGGCGTTTCTGAAAACTAAACACATAGGTCTTACCGGTGAAAGTTTCTGAATGAGGTCATGCGCAACGTGCACCAGGTTTTTGTCCTCCTGCAGACTTTTCTGGAATCGTCGACTCTCTTCCTCTTCAAGTAAATCAAAGTCATTGGCCGCATCCAGCAGCGCCTGGATCAGACCTTTCCAGGAGCGCAGAGCAGGTACCTGCGGAGCTACGGCCGAGCTCACCCCCGTCCCGATCACCAGCACCAGCTCAGGGGCGCGCTTGGTCTTCAGGCTGGGCAACAACTTCCTGTGGTTGACGGAGAGGAAGGGAAATGGAAGGACGTCAGAGGAAACATTCGAATGCATACAACGCTTGCCATTTTGAACATTCAGGTTAGTCTTTGAAACAATCCTTTGCAATAAAACTCCAATGAGGAAATAAAAGAGTCATGGGTTACCGCATGGCTATTGATGAATCACATTTGTATGAGCAGTAAGCTGACGGTGTGATAAAACCTGTATGTTTTAGAATGTGCTGGCAGGAAATAAAGACAAGAACATCTGTTGTTTTCATACCTGGCCTTCTTAGCCAAAGGGTCGCCATCCTCGGTAACAGGGGCAGGACGCTTCTCTGTCTTCACTGTGACAACAGAGGCCATTCGACTGCTAAAAAAGACCCAAATGTGTGTCTGTTAGATCAAGTCAAACTACACAAGTATTACACTGAGACATAAGTGCTCTTCCTCATTACTATTTACATACTCAATATGAGTAACAGAACTAAAGATGCTGCGGCGCTTCCTTGTACACGTCACTTCGCCCATTGGATGCTAGCAGCTGTTTTTTAACACCGTACAGTGCTGTTTTTATCTCTGTCGTTGAGACCAAACACGTGTCAGACAGACTCAGGAACGGGACACATCCATGATAATCGAAGACAACAAACACAGCCCTAAAAACCGAGACGAACTCATTCAGCTAGTAAGCTAACAGGCTAGCCGCATCTGGGATTTTATTCATCTCACGGTTTAAAAACGAATAACTGAAAACACGTACGCGTGCTATGTCAACGTTAATATCGCGTTTATAACGACATGAATAGAGGTTCATGCTGGTCACGTTAGGTTTTGCTGAAGTTCAGTCACCTGTTGCTTTTGTTCCATATGTGACAGGGCAGCTTTAGCATAAAGGCTAATATTAAACTACTGCTGTCTTTATAGACATGACCGAAGGGTCTCGCGCTTTAAGAGTAAATACTGACCGATGTTGCGTCTTTATAAAGTTGATTTATAAATCGCACTGCAATTGACGCAATTCAGTTTAAACGAGAATGACATATAAACAGAAATAGTATGTTATAATGAAAACGATGAAACATAACTTACCCAGAGAAACGAAAACGGACGGATAAGGATGAAGAAAGGCTCGCTTATATAGTAGAAACTCGCTTTCTTACAAACTGTGTTCCGGTATTAAATACCCGAAAAGCTTTAAATAAATACAGTAAATAAACGCTCTGAGGTTTCAGTGAAGCCTGTGCGACGTATTGCGTGAACACTGAACGCCGGCGGACACGAGAGATCCACGCGCGTCAATGCGCGCAGCAGCGAGCGTCTGTTGGCGATGTGTGATTGGCAGTTTAAAACATTTCTTATTTATGCATATATAAATGATCATTATTTATTGTTATTTTCTGTGCCTATTGTTCACATACTTGACGCAAGAAGCAGACCACTATATTTATAAGAATGTTATTTATTTTAGAACTTGCCTTTTAAAACAACGTAAGAAATAAACACGTGGCTTTTTACCTTTGTTGTGCAGGTGGCTGGAGAAGTTCGGGAGCACAGTCTGTGGGAGTGATCATCATCTCTAACATGCTTTGTCTACTGCCGAGCTTTCTTTCTTCACCTCGCTCAAGTCATCGATTGACTTTTCCCAGAATGTCGACATGTCGTGTGAGCCTCTCTGCTTGTGTAAAATGTCAAATCTGTGCTGTGCCGTTCTCGCGGGATCAGCATCTCTGTCGAAAGGCTTGAAATATAGTGCGACATCGCAACGCGATAACTCGATAGCCAAAGTGACACCGACATTATAACATATTATAACAGATGTAATAACATAGTCTGACAGAATACACGTGTTCGTGATTATCTTTACTCAACATTTCTGAATAAGTAACACACTTGATATTAGCGTTGCTTACCTGACCGGGGGGCTGCATCAGGTTTATAATTGAAATTATTTTATGCAATTTATTAATATAACTTTCAAATGTAACATTCTGCTTAATTAATTTATTATTACACATAGGAATTTATAGACCTTATTATATTTGACGTGCGTATCTCTTTTCTCTTGCTTCTCCGAGGTAACCACGCGGTGCGTGTGTGTGTGTGTTTATTGTGCCCTGTGTTTGTGTGTAGATGTGTATGAAGCTGTGTGTGTGTGTGTTTGTGTGTAGAAGTGTATGAAGCTGTGTGTATGTATTGTGCCCTGTGTGTGTGGAGTTGTGTTTGTGTGTAGATGTGTATGAAGCTGTGTGTGTTTGTGTGTAGAAGTGTATGAAGCTGTGTGTATGTATTGTGCCCTGTGTGTGTGGAGTTGTGTTTGTGTGTAGATGTGTATGAAGCTGTGTGTGTTTGTGTGTAGAAGTGTATGAAGCTGTGTGTATGTATTGTGCCCTGTGTGTGTGGAGTTGTGTTTGTGTGTAGATGTGTATGAAGCTGTGTGTGTGTTTGTGTGTAGAAGTGTATGAAGCTGTGTGTATGTATTGTGCCCTGTGTGTGTGGAGTTGTGTTTGTGTGTAGATGTGTATGAAGCTGTGTGTGTTTGTGTGTAGAAGTGTATGAAGCTGTGTGTATGTATTGTGCCCTGTGTGTGTGGAGTTGTGTTTGTGTGTAGATGTGTATGAAGCTGTGTGTGTTTGTGTGTAGATGTGTATGAAGCTGTGTGTATGTATTGTGCCCTGTGTGTGTGGAGTTGTGTTTGTGTGTAGATGTGTATGAAGCTGTGTGTGTGTTTGTGTGTAGAAGTGTATGAAGCTGTGTGTATGTATTGTGCCCTGTGTGTGTGGAGTTGTGTTTGTGTGTAGATGTGTATGAAGCTGTGTGTGTTTGTGTGTAGAAGTGTATGAAGCTGTGTGTATGTATTGTGCCCTGTGTGTGTGGAGTTGTGTTTGTGTGTAGATGTGTATGAAGCTGTGTGTGTTTGTGTGTAGAAGTGTATGAAGCTGTGTGTATGTATTGTGCCCTGTGTGTGTGGAGTTGTGTTTGTGTGTAGATGTGTATGAAGCTGTGTGTGTTTGTGTGTAGATGTGTATGAAGCTGTGTGTATGTATTGTGCCCTGTGTGTGTGGAGTTGTGTTTGTGTGTAGATGTGTATGAAGCTGTGTGTGTTTGTGTGTAGATGTGTATGAAGCTGTGTGTATGTATTGTGCCCTGTGTGTGTGGAGTTGTGTTTGTGTGTAGATGTGTATGAAGCTGTGTGTGTTTGTGTGTAGAAGTGTATGAAGCTGTGTGTATGTATTGTGCCCTGTGTGTGTGGAGTTGTGTTTGTGTGTAGATGTGTATGAAGCTGTGTGTGTTTGTGTGTAGATGTGTATGAAGCTGTGTGTATGTATTGTGCCCTGTGTGTGTGGAGTTGTGTTTGTGTGTAGATGTGTATGAAGCTGTGTGTGTTTGTGTGTAGATGTGTATGAAGCTGTGTGTATGTATTGTGCCCTGTGTGTGTGGAGTTGTGTTTGTGTGTAGATGTGTATGAAGCTGTGTGTGTTTGTGTGTAGATGTGTATGAAGCTGTGTGTATGTATTGTGCCCTGTGTGTGTGGAGTTGTGTTTGTGTGTAGATGTGTATGAAGCTGTGTGTGTTTGTGTGTAGAAGTGTATGAAGCTGTGTGTATGTATTGTGCCCTGTGTGTGTGGAGTTGTGTTTGTGTGTAGATGTGTATGAAGCTGTGTGTGTGTGTGTTTGTGTGTAGAAGTGTATGAAGCTGTGTGTATGTATTGTGCCCTGTGTGTGTGGAGTTGTGTTTGTGTGTGTTTGTGTGTAAATATGTATGAAGCTGTGTGCATGTCTGCATTCTGTGTGTCCACTTTGTTTTGTTTTAACTTGTATAACTTTAATGTTTCGCTTATAGACAACATGTTTCATGTACAGCTGCTTTGTAACAATGAAAATTGTAAAAAGCACTACATAAATACTATATGTTATTATTATATATACTATATAAATAAGAGTAAATCACAACAGCGTAAATAGAGCAGGTTTGTTCATATTCGTACTGTATTATTATCAGTGAAAATCATCTAAATTTATTTATTCACCCTCATGTTGTTCAAATCCTAGATATGACTCTTGTGTGAAACTTGGTTTGTCCATCAGTGAAAGTTTGTTTGGTTATCAACATTCTTCAAATGATCTTCTTTTGTGTTCTGCCGAAGAAATCAAGTCATACAGGTTTGGAATGATGTGAGGGTGAATATATGGAGTGATTTACAAGGTTGGCTTTAGGTTTAATGTTTTGTATAATCATTAAAAGAATGTGCAAACTCAGGAAGCAGATGGCCATAGAAAGGCTCATGTCAGTTAAGGTACTCATTTTAAAGTCAATTATTCTCAGTGAATGTAAGAAATGTTCTCTTTCATATGCTGCCTGCCGTAAAACTGTAAATGGGTTAATGGCAAAGTGAGTTTTGGAAAAGCCATGATGTGCCCAGAGTAAATGAAGCATCAACCGGTTTGTAAGCATCTGCAAACAGACACAACATCCTCTTTTTACTACTTTCTTCCTCTGATGCTCTTATAAAACTACTTAACCATTGACCAGGTAATAAAGACACTGTAAATCAGTTATTGGCCCTTTATTTATTGATTGGTGTATGAAATGTATATGTATAATGATTAATTATAGTATTTATTATAAAATTTGTACCAAAAACCCAAATACATTCTTATTAAATGTTCTAATCAAAGTGACAGTGGAATGGCCTTATAGATGTAATTGTGGTAAATAATCCAAGTATGAATTGTATGCATGTTGTTACTTTTATTTAACAAATGGGGAAAGTCTAATGTATGGTGCATTTTTACAATGGCAAGTTTTAAAGTGACATTTCAGAGGCAACACAAAATTTCCCCATGTTTTACTCACCCTCAAGGTATCCTGGACGAATGTGACTTTCTTCTTGAAGAATAATACAGTCAGAATTATAATACCACTTAGCACGTATCATTTTTCTTTCAAGAAGTAAAATGGGAGTGAATGGGGCGATTTTTTGAAGCTCCAAAATCTATCTATCTATCTATCTTTCTTTCTATCTATCTACAAAGAACTGTTCAACACTATGGTTTTATCAAAGGTCCGTCTGAAGCGAATCGTGCATTTGTTTTAAGAGAATTATCCATATTGAGAGTGATATTAATGTTGATGTGTAACATCCGTTATCCATGCTGCGCGTGAACCAGAGGCTTGTTTTCCATTCAACCGCTTGTAAGAAAAATGATACTTGATATTATAACTCCGACCGCATTATTCTTCAAGAAGAAAGTCATATTCAGTCAGGATGCTTTGAGGGTTAGTTAAACAAGGGGAAATTTGATTTTGCATCTGAAATATCCCTTCGAGTCTTTCATGATTTTATTGCAATCAAAACATCTTGATGAATTATATAACAATACCTAAATGATTCTGTGAATCACAAACCTGAGGAAAAGAACTGTGATATAGAAAGGTCTCAGATTAAAAAAATACAGACTACTTATTTCCAGAGGTTCTTATAAATATATTTTACGGTAATACTTAGATTAAAACTAACATGTTTCTAAACTTCAATTTGATGATCCACTGATTCCGTCATACAGTAAGCATGCACAATAACTGTAACTGCAAAGTCATGGTCTTCAGTTTCAGGCACACCGTTGAATGAAAAAGATTCAACATTATTGCATATATCACACAAGCAGCCACACTAACACACAGATTAGTCCTTCATTGTCATATATTAATGTGCTTGGAAAACATGAAATAAATATTGAAAAGACCACAATATCTCTCTGATCTTCCAAAGTGACACACAAAGGCACTGCTGCTCCTTAAGGAAATGGGTGAACTTCAAGAAAAAAAACATGTCCAGGCCACTGGACACAACTAATATGTTTCTTAAATAAATCATTTTTGACATTGTGACCTGCTTTAAGTACATTAATAAAAAATTTAATTCACTGTTATGAGTCCTGTATAGGAGGTTTCAATAATTCTCATTATTCTAAATGGTGATTCTCATACTGTAATACAGTACATAATATAATTAAAATAAGCATAAATTAAAGCCAGTACAAACAAATTGTAAAAGTACTTTTCAAATTAAATATTAAAAGAAAAAAAATAAGTCTTATTTCCCCCAATACAACACTGAGACATTGGGGAAATGTATGTGCTTACTTATAAAATAATGTCACAATGTAAAAATGTATTAAACATCAGTTCTCTTCTGGTGGAGAGAAAGATGACCACAACATGTCCTTTTTTCTGAGTTTCACCCAATTTAACTTTAAAAACTGTCCTAGTCACAACATCGCTGCAATCTGGTATGTTGTTGCACACACTTGATACTCTGCTTCCATTCCAATAACTTAACAAGTCAGTCTGTAAATGTACTGAAATGTGCACCGCATATAAAATAATTAGGCTTTAAAATTAAAACATAAAATTGAAATGTAAAACATAAAAGAGAACTTTGGGTTTCTAGGCAGGATTGTGCACAGTGTCTCTGTTTAGACGGAGATAGAGCCCTCCCTGAAGTTGGTTTTCCCAATCAGAACGTTTAACAGAATGGCTTTTCCCTCTCTACTTTCCTTCTGTGCCTTTTTAATGATGTCATCAAGTTGTGACTCATCCTGTCGCCCAACCAGGTAACCCTTGCCCCCATAGCCATCAGCTACGATGTGATAATCTGCAAGCAGAAAACAAGAAAAAAACGAATTCATACTTTTGTATCCAAATACAGTATAGAAAAAAGTCAAATGTCAGTGCTGCTGTATTCCTTAAGTGTACAACTAATGGACACTATGCAATCATATAATGTCACAGGAGCTACGGAAGACTCAACAATAAATGACTAAATAACAAAAATGGTAAATAACTGTTTTAAAGCGTTGTTACACGTAGTTGAACTGTACGGTACAACAACATTCAAGTAAATAATTTCCCTGGTTAGTAATATGACATCACAGGTCAAAGAACATACATGCAACAATTTCCTTTTTCTAAGAAACATCTTGATCCACATATTTTTTCGATGACTCTGAGTTTACTGTAAACTTCAAACTCGTGCTAAATCCTACATTTATGACAACATTTTGAAAATATTATTAGAGTAAACCATCTCACCTGTGAAGGCGAGACCACAGGCCACATTGCTCCCGAGCAAAGGCACTTGTTCTCTGGAGATCTGACTCCAGCAGGCATCATTTCCGACCAGAGCGATCACTGGTGTCTGACATGACGTGAAAAAACAGCTCATTTACAATCGTTCTGGCTTATATACTGCATTTATGCATTATGCACAATGTAACACTATGGGGACAATCACATAACATGCTTCTGCTGTTGATAGCATATGGAAAGGGTTAAAAATGTTATGATCTTTGATTCATTTGTAAATAAATCAAATGTAATCCAAAACCCTACTACGCCCTGTCCCGTCTTATAAATAGATATGTAAACTACTTTGTCCCCAGTACATAAAAGGGATTTATATGTGAGGTTTGGCCGTGTTTTCCCCACCTTGTGGCGTGTAAAGGTATCAAATTCAGCTACACTGTATCCAAGGGAACCATCACCGTAAATGATCCAAACCTGTAACACACACATCGCACCACGTGGGAAAAGCTGTTTCAATAACTGGGGCAAATGTCACTACAGTCAGGTCAGCTAGGTCCTCTGGTCAAACAGAGATCAATATCAAAGCATTCAATACAATTGAACTTCTTTACAGTCTTACCTCAGAGTCGGGTCGACAGAGCTTGGCCCCCAGAGCAAAACCTCCTCCAACACCCAGAGTCCCAAAAGCTCCTGGAGTGAATAGCAGAAAACAGAATCATCAATTCCTTCAAAACGGTGCTTTAGATGTTCACAAACAGGTCAAAAAATATCGATAGTCCTGCTAACCTGGGTCTAGCCAGCGCAGCGGGCCCCGCGGCCTCATGATGTAAGCAGCACTGCCGACAAAATCTCCCCCGTCGGCCACTATGATGCTGTCCTCATTCAAAAGCTCATCCACCCGGTGCAGAACATTCAGAGGATTCAGATGCATCTCTGTCTTCTCATCTGCTTTGGCTCTGAGATAAACAAATAGGCAGCGAGATGAAACTAAAGGTCATAGGTTTACACATTCAGTCTCCTGAGACAAAGCTGACATGCAAGCAAGAATAGAAAAGGTGGGGAAAGTTCACCTGTTAGTTTTCTCTTTGACGTAATCTCCTTCTTTCAGACCTTGAGGCCATTCCTCTGGGCATCTGTGTCCATTGAGGGCTTTAGAGAGACGCAGGAGGAAAGAGCCAGCATCGCCTGAAACATTTGGAAAGGAAATTGTCAGTGTAGAACCCCTTTTTAGTAGTGTATATGTACTGTATGTATACACAGGTTATAACTTAAGTTATACAAATATGGTGTAGCTGTGAGGCTAAACTGGGAGTGCTGTATTTGTGACGCATCAAAAAAGACATCATACATACAAAAAACAGAAAGCTTTCCAATACTCTATTATTCCATAAACATGTTGCAAAAATGAATTCCTGGTCAACACTTCCTCCCCATTCACCCCCTCCTGACCCACAAAAGGTGAGCAGGTGCCTGATAACCACTTCCTACATATCTCACGACCCCTCCCAAATCATGTGACGCATTTACCATTTCATGTCCACTACAGATGGATTTCGATTCTAGTTTATTTAGTGCAGAGCTTTTCAAACTTCAAAAGGTCCCGAAAGACGTCCCATGTGCTTTAAGACCACATATTTTATATAAATATACACAATAAAGCACAGTCTCTTTACAAAACATTGATCACACGACTGTTAGTGTGTAATGTAAATGATGTGCCCAAATGATAAAATACTGTAGTAGAGTATACTATAATATTAACTATTGTAAACTGTAGTAAAATGTCAAGATACTCCGGTATAGGGTGTTCAATTAAGTATAGGCCTATTACAGTTAATGAATTAAAACTAGTTAGATACTATAGTTAATACTATAGTACAGAGAATTTTATTTTCATTAATGTATTATACATTATGTATTCAGGAAAGAAATTAAACTGCACTTCCTCACCTTGAATGGCCACTGTTGGTTTCCAGAACATGTCCGAGTTCTTCAATAGCTGACTTCTGTCTCTGTTAACTGCAATGATTTTACTCCGTCGGTTCAGCAGCCTTCCATAACCCAATCTGAAGTCACACACTGTGCCTACAAACCAAATCATGTATTGACATCTAGAAAAAGAATAGCTTAGTTTTCTAAGCATTCCGAACAGTTTAAAACCATAGAAAATAAAAAAGCTCCAGCTGTACAGTAGATGGCGCTGTTACTCACCTGCCAGCAGCACAAGATCAGCATCTTTCAAGGCATCTCTCCTGTTCTGTCTGATGTGCAGTGGACTGTTCTTTCCCAGCATGCCCCGAGACATCCCACCCAGGAAGCAAGGAATGCCTAAAGACTCTAGGGCCTTTCTGTAGGACACACATCCAAAAAGAAAGTTTAAACTTCAACCATGAGTTACAGGTCCGGGTGCTATAAATTAATGATTGTTGCCGTTTTTGGCTCATGCTTACACAACTAAAGCATTATTCTATATGATCAATTTATTCAATACATACAGTAACTGTGTTGGTTGCATATGGAGCATAAAAAACCCTTTGGACCTAAAGCAGTGGTTCTCGAACTGGGGGCCCCAAGATGGATCCAGGGGGGACACGGAATTTGTGGCATTTTATGAAATATAAAAATGTATCATACTTTTCAGGCAATCAAAGATTAGAAAAAAAAGACCACCGACCAAAATAATTTATGTTCCAGCATTGTATAACTGAATATGTTTTTGGTTTATTAAAATTCTAGTTTAGGATTATATGACTTTATTTTAGGGGGGGGTCGAAAATGCACTGTACAACAAGGAAAACGTTTGAGAACCACGGACATAGTTGGATAGTTCACATCAAGATTTAAGCTCTTTTTTTGTAAAGAAAAATAAATATTTGTTCTGCAGAATACAAAAGAAGATATTTGTTGGTAGCCAAACAACACGGCCCCATTGACTTCAATTGTAAGGACACAAAAAAATGATTTCTCAACATATTTTCTTTTCCACATAAAAATGAACCAGAAGTTTTGAACCACATGAGAATATTATTTTTTGAGTGATCATTTCTTGAGTGTTATATATACTTCTAATGCACTTGGTTGCAAATAAAAATAAATAGTAAGCAGGTCTAAAGTAGCAGAACGGGTTTTTTCACGAGATGATTTAAAGAAATGTAAAGGTGTCAATCAGTATATGTCAATATTAAATGTTTAATGTTTAATGAAGGAGGGGTGTTATAGTCTTTAAAGATCTAGACTGGCACCACAAAGACAATAGGTTCAATATCCAGAAGGGGATTGATGAATTAATCCATGGACGAGTATGACACAAACTGGGTAAATTACCTGACATCATCTGCAGGTGTAGGTGGCAAGGTTGCTTGGCTGCCCAACAGTATGACGGGTTTCTTGGCTCGGCTCACCAGCTCCACACATCTTTGAATCTGGAAATGAATGAAACAACTTGAACACTGAGTCATGTCAATGAGATCTAATCTGCCGTGTCAGAAGTTAAAGTCACAGCTTTTCATTTCATTCTGCCATGTTATGGTTCATGTTGTAACACTAATGAGGATGGGTAGGCAATCTGGCAGGCGCGTTGTCAGATCGCGCTAAACACAGCCTTTTGTTCACACCAGCATACCAACATAAGTAGCCTGAAGACGCCACCATGTCTGGGACAAAACGATTGATTAAGTCAGTTTTACGATCCCCTCAGGAGATAGCTGCTCCGCGTGACTCCTATGGCCCCCAAATGGCCCAAGTCATAAGATCTGCGCACACACATGACCCCCCAAACACACGCGGACTGCAGTTACGCACACACCAAAGAATTCACGATATAAGGACTTCATTGATAACAACTAGCGGAAACTGTATTAAATGTATATGTGTATGATTCAATGTTTTCAAATGCTATACATAAAACAGCCATGACGTTAATTGTATGTTCAACGAACCCTGTATGCCGGTAACTGTAATAATTGTACATCTATGCATTCCTGAGGCACAGAATCATAGTGTTTGATACCTCTGTAACCACAAAAATGTGAATATATCGAATTTCGTTTAGAGATTACCACACGATGCAATGGTACGGAAGTACCAGCTATCAAAGAATGAATGCCCTTTTTCGCTACCCCCATTAGATTAGCCAGGAGGAGGGAGTCCGCGAAACAAAGAGAATTCTTCCCGCCTCGAGCTATTATATCTGATTGGGCCATCGTACAAGAGAGGTGGTAGCCGATCTATCTATAAAATTAGATGCCTAACGTTAATCGTGGCATTTCGCCAAAAGAGGAACAACGCCAACTTCCAAGAACATCTCCGGAGACCTCCGACCAAACCTTTCTGAAAGAAGTTTTCGCTGCTTTCCTGTAACTTTCGTTTCGTTGATAACTTCTTTTATTTGGTCATCTAAGTTTGACTAAGTTCGGTATAACCGCGAGCAAGAACGGACTTCCATCGCTTAGCAACCGCAACCTTGTTGGACGCAGCCTGGAGCCACACCCCACAGGCCCCGGAAAGTACTGCTGAACGCCGCGATACACGCACACGCACGAAGTAACACAAAGCAGCACAAAGCAAGTATCTTCCTATTTCAATCAAACTGCATTTAAAGGTCGTCTTATTGCTCCCTTTCGGGATAATTTAAGCTGTTTGAGGTCTCTTGTAAGGAACGGAGTGAAACGTTGTGTCTCTCTCTTTTCTCTCTCTTTCCTGTACCCTTTCTTTTTGTGCCTTAATTGTTTTGTTTTATTATACGTATATGTCTGTGCATATTTACTCTGTGTGAAACCGTAGTGTTATACTCTCTAGTTGTGTTTATTAAAATCCCAAAAAGTACATGTGAACGGAATATGTTATTTGCACCACATGCTCGAAGTCAATGAAACTAAGATATTAACGTTACCTACGCTTTAGTGTATTACTATTTCAGTGATATAAACAGTACGAACCTAGGAAGTATTAATTTGTCCTGATCAGAAAATTAAGACTATTTTAGACGTTCGTAAGGCAGTAATCCCTTATTGAGAATTGAGTGAGAAGATATGACTATTGTTTGCAGGACAAACGAAATAGTCATATAACTTAAACAATTCTATAAGAGGTTACTTGTACTAAATTAAACATTTTTCCTTGTCGGGAAAATTGATATTTAATATGAACGACCAGCAGATTATATTCATAAACCAATGAATATTCAATCCATTTGAGTTTGATTTTTCCCCAAGACTCATTGTCGCTACATATTAATGGTGGAGAATGCGGGCAAGTTTCAAACGTTTGTGTATGTGAGCAATATTTATATTCAGATGCATGTGTATTTTTGGGTATTGATAACACGCACGCGCGTTTTCGAATTGTGAGACCAATCGCGCAAAGCGAACTCACTAAAAAGCTCAGCTCAGGCATCTTGAACGAATACTGATACATATGTAAGCCTATATTAATGAAAGTATAGATTAACTTACACGTATGTTGCCATCGAATAATGTATTGATATGTAAGCCTATATTAATGAAAGTATAGATTAACTTACACGTATGTTGCAATATTAAATGTCCCGGGGATAACGAAATCTCTGAACAGCACATTTTTAATATTGTGTTACCCGCGTTGATTCAAACGAGTCGCTGTTGTTCACGTGGAAGATTGAAAGTAAGCGAGTTTTCCTTTATTTCAATAATAGGCCTAATAAGAGCCTAAGATTATATCGTTAAGATAAACGGTAAACTGTCGAATAACTAGACGATATTAATGAAAGTATTGACTAGAACTATGTTACGATATTAAATGTCCCGGGGATAACGAAATCTCTGAACAGCACATTCTTAATATTGTTTGACCCGCGTTGATTCAGACGAGTCTCTCTGTTCACGTGGAGGATTGGAATAAAGCGAGATTCCTTTATTTCAATAATAGGCCGGCCATATCGTTAAGATAAACGATAAACTCCTGGTTAAGCGGTGAATTTGCTACTCATTTGTGAAACCTAAAACATTTGACTAAAGCTGAAAAAACGGTCAGCTAGTTAATGTCTATGGGACCTCTTGTAAATGTGTTTGCTGTACAGACGAAAATTCCTGTACCCACCACATTTCGTTCCGTGCCAATACAGCACGAGGAGACCTGCCGAGGTCTGGACAAGTAGTTGTGATTTGTGTATCATAATTTCTCAAATGCTGAATAAACGATCAGCGAGTTGATGATTCATTGAAGTTCTTTTAAATGTGTGAATAGACAGACGAGAATTCCTGTATCCACCACATTTTTCCCGTGCCAATACTGCACAAAGAGACCCGCCGTGGTCTGAAAAAGAATTGTGATTTTTGCAAAAAATTGATTTTTGTTCCAAAATCACGAGAAGGTGTTGCAACGCCGCTTGCTAGACACCAGAGGGCGACTCTAAAATTAGACACGCCGCCATACCTTCCCCCGCGAACGCAACAGCGTCATCTCGGGGATAATTTCGGATAGTGCCACTCCCCGCTATTAATTGTGCCTTAAACAAAATAAGTAGAGCAGGTAAATTGTTTACTGATTATAGTTTTGAACATTTTTATTTATACAATTGTACTAGCATATAGGCAATAACCAAGTCCCCTGTCTCGCTGATCGAACACACTTATTTGAATTTGAAGTTTAAAAGGAAAAATATTTTTCTCTAGCTTAGATTAAAATTAGGTTAAAGTTACAGACAGTCCACTTGGAAGGAAGTACGCCACCGTGTGGTCGTAACCTGCTAAATCAGCTTCCCGATTCTCTATCCTTTGACCTCTCTCAATGCTGGGTGAAGTGCATTAAACTTTTTTTCCCTTTTTCAGACAATGCTATAGCTATTGATGATCCCTAAAACTTATCGTTGATTGCTCTGATATATCATTTTTGACTTATTCTCCTTATTGTGTCCTTACAGACTTATTTAAATTTGGTTTCAAACGTGTTTTGAAATTAATTTCAATTATTCCATCGCTCGAGGATATCATTATTATTATTATTTTCGTTTTTGTTTTTGTTTTTTTCCTCATTCCCCTGTCATGCTTATTCAAATTCAATTTAACTTGCGTTGAATTTAAGTTGAATTAAGCGGGCTTTCTCAAAAGGAATTGATTAATAGGAACATTATTGTGACACTTTTATTTTGTTAAATATTTTCTCTCATTTTTTTTTTTAAAGTTTTTTCTCTCTCTCTTTTCCCCCCATTGAGGTTAGGTCCCCTTTTTGATAAGTACCAACAGTTATCACAGTTCCCTTTGTTGTATCATTAGTTGATACAAACATTAATTTTTTTTTTTGGGTTCTTCCCTTTGTTTGTTTGTTGTTTTCATTTTACCTACTCCCAATTGAGCTTTATATCTAATTTGTCACTTCTCTTACGCCTACAACCATAAATTACTCAATCCAGTAAGCCAGAAAGCCCGAATTGATTTTAGACTTTCACCTGTTTACCCTCTTTGTGTATTTATTGCAGGACTCACAAGAAAGGTGATAGAGTATAGACTATAGGCCAAACGTCAGGTATTCCCTCAGGTATATCCAAAAGTTTTGACCAGCCTTTCCTCCCTAAAGCCACACCCTCTGCTTAGGTCCCCTACCCCGACAGACAAACGTGCTGTAGGCCCTATCAGAGACTGTTACGACAGGTAGTAGGTTTAGCCCTTCTAATTTTCCTTTTTCTAACACTCCCAGCCTTCACACTGATTCTTCATCTCGTGACAGACCTGATTAATTTTGTGTTTTGTTATAACTGTGCTCTTGCCAATCTTCACTGTTCGGACTGTCGTAATTGTGTTTCTTTCAGTTCACCAAGAGACCCCAAGGAGACCTAAGTAATTAAGTGACGACCAAGCAGCGGGTCACCACGTGACCCACAGGGCTACCGCCCGCCTGATTGCCTAAATCGTCTAATTTGTCTAACTGCCTAACTGTCTACATCAGTTAGCCGAAATTTCTATCAACGGCATAGCCGTGTGATAGCTCGTTAGAGGGAACAAGCTTGCATTGGCCTCTTTGTGTGTGTGTTGTGTTTCTCTCGTCCACAGTGAGCCAGCATGTCCCGGTCATCCAGTCCCGCTGTCCCGTGGGATCGTCTAGCGATCTGGCTGGAAGCGATAACGGACACCGGTCGAGGGGACCTGGAGCAGCTGAGCCAGGAGCAATTGGACACCGAGCTAGACAAGCTGATGGCGCATGATCCAACGCAGAGCTACGCTCACAAAGACCTGGTCAAGATCCTCGGAAGCCTCGCCCACAACCTCATCGCTCAGGCACGGCTAAGCGAAAAGAGCTACACCGATCTGGAACGGGAAGCCGCAACGCTAAAGCTTCAAGCCAAGGAGGCCCAGAGAGAAGATGAAATGGACACAGAACAGGAAAAGGAAGTAGAAAGACTTCAAAAGACCCTGGAGGATCTCCGTCTGGACGCCGCCCACAGAGAAAAGGCAGAGAAAGACGCCAGGAAAGACCTCAACGAAAAGCTTCGGCGTGGCGAATCCCTCCTGGAGAGAGCCAACACAGAACTAAAAGAAAGAGACGCTAAAACCAAAGCTTATGAAAAACATTTGCAGTCAGCGCAAGCCGAGATCAATGAGCTTGTCCAGCAAAGACACGAGCTCCAAGATGAACTTGACACGGTGCGCAGAGAACTGAGACATTCATATAAACTGCAACGTGATCGGCAGGGGGAAACACACAACACAGAGTTTCCCCTGACCAACTATTCTGCACCTTTTAGCCAAGAACCAAGAGCTACGAAGGGGGGTGACAACCCACTGTTTAAAATGTCACCTGCTAGTCTCCACGAATTCCCGTCAGCAGCAGAGGAAGGGGAGCCCTCCCAGGAAGCCAGAGTCAACAGCCACGTAGCCTCAAAAGGCCTTGACAAGCTGGCCAGAAACGTTCCCACTTTCAGCCCTGATCCTGCAGGAGGACACGACGTCCACGCATACTTAAAAGACATAGACTTTCACCTGCAAACTGTCGCCAACGCGAACAACTGGGACAGATTGTACCTACTCAGAATCACGTCTAATCGTGAGGTACGCAGCTTCCTAGATCGCCAACCAGAAACTGTCAAAGCGGACTACAGGCAGCTACGACAAGCTCTAATTCGTGAGTACTCTGACCCTGAGTCAGACCAGGGTCTCATCGCGGCCGTGGACCTCAGGCAAGGTCGACTTGAAACACCACAGAACTTTTATAACCGACTGCGACGTGCTTACTTTGGGGCACGTAATGAACCAGGCATGGAGGAAGACGTCAATTTCAGAACTCTGTTCCTTCGAAACCTTCACTCCACGATAAGTCACCACCTGGGAGTGCTGGCGTGCCCGCGCAGCATGAATACCCAGCAGTTGAGAGATTTAGCTCACAAAGCTTACCTCAAACAGAAAACCATTTCTGAAAAGACTGTAAAACACCCGACCATTTGCCCTGTCTCTGAGCATCGTCCAGAGCTAGCACTAGAGGGCGCCCAACAGAACCACAGTTACAGACCCGCCAACGGAGAGTCTAAACCACTCCCAGCCAGCAGAGGACAGCGTGGTCGTGGTGGGGGCCGTCCGAGGCACCAGAACGATCGCTCGGAGAGATCCTGGGACCAGCCCCGCCCCTTCTACAACCAAAAGGGGGTGAGCGCCTGGGAAGCCAGCCAGCAACCCAGAAGGATCCGAACCGAATCTCCAAGATCACCAAGCCCAGAAAGCCGGCGAAGGGGCCACTCACGACGTGATACCGGTAAGCTCAGACCTGAGCCCGTATCTAACAAAGAAACTGCAGCCGCTTCTGAAGCTGCAGAACTCCTCAAAGCACTGAAAGAGTTTCTCCAAAAGAACCCTCGCAAGGAAGACAAGAAGGATGAACCGGACACAGCATGACTGAACCTGATACCTGAAACCAACCTTCCCAACTTTCCTGAAACCGCACCAAGCACCCTGAACACTGTTTTACAACCACAGACTATTGAACTACCTGTTGCATCCCCACACGTCAGCAGCACGCACTCACTACAGCTGACGGCAACAGCTCCTGACCAAGGCAGCATCGTTCGTCACCCCAAGGTACCAGAAAGTGCTGTTTTGGTTATCTGCACTCACAATGAGCCACCCGAGACATATCCCGACGGCTTACCGATCAACACACAGGCCCCAACACCAAGACTCTTGGGAAACCTGATCGAGAAGGGAATGGCTCGAAAACTCTATCTAACCATCACCGTGGAAAGGGGACTGAAGCTCGAGGCCCTCGTTGACACCGGCTCCGACCTCACGTTGATATCTGCTCAACTGTTTAACAAACTCAAATTTGAAGCACAGAGACAGAATCGCACCCTTAACCTTCACACGTGTAAGCTAAACGTGCAGTCGTATAGCCAAGACGACATCCAGCTCAAACACGTAGCTTCCATTTACCTGACAATTGGACCTATGAGCCTCATTCACCCCATCTATGTTTCCCCTATGAACACTTATCCATTCCTATTCGGCAAAGACCTGCTGGACCGTTTTGAACCCTTACTGGATTTAAAACAGCTGAAATTCTGGGCTCAAGTGCGCGAACCTCTTCCCTTCCAGCCGCACACGTCGTCTGAGCAAGACTGTCAAGTCACAGAGGTCACGGAAACTCCCACAGAGCCAGACTGCCAGGTCACAAAGGTCACGGGAACTCCTGCAGCACACTGTCAGAACACAGCCTCAGCCCCAAAGCCAGGTTCAAGTTCACTACTCTGCACATTTCAGCTCACCAAAGACAATGATAACTTCTGCCCCAAGGTCATGAACGACCTACAGCTGAATGATATCACCACAACGAACATTATTCTAGCACTATGGGCCGATAACTCAGCCATTAGTCTCTCACTGTTCAATGCACTCAGTGAAAATGCACCCCACCCTCCTTATGCCAGCAAGCGCACCCGTTTCCCTTTGAACTCGCACCCCTCCTCTATGGTATCTGCCCGAGGAATCTGTGCGCTGCACCTGACATGGAATCAACGGTGCCTTACCCATTATTTTCTGGTCCTTCCGGACCCGCCCCACGATCTGTACATTGGAGCAGACATTTTAATTCGCCTCAAGGCTCATGTGGACATGTTGAATGAAGTGGTATGGGCCCCGTTTACTTTACCGCCACACGTTTCCATCAGTCATGACAACCTCATGTCAGGACAGACCATCCCGGAAGTTTGCACACTTGTCAACGAACAGGGAACGGTGATACCAGCATACACCAAAGGGGTCGCTGTCCGGCTCAACATAAGATGTGGTCAAACCTTAAACCACACGCTGGGCTTCTTCCAACCCTCACCTGAATGTGTGGAATTCGGACTCACACTTGAAGCCACACCCCTCACTGAAGTATCATCTCGTGTAGTCTACATCCTGTTCAACAACTGCACTGCAACCGACATCAATATTCCCAAGGCCTTCCGGCTGGGATGGCTAGTGAGCCATGATTTTCATGATTTTGAACTTGTATTACCCATCATTGGGCCCATTCCACCTGCACTGATACCCGAAGGGAGTACAGACGACACACTGTTCACTGCACCCTTCAAATTCATCGCCATCACCTCTGTCATGCCTGTAACCAAAGACCAGGTGTGCAGGACGGAGCTGACCGACGACAGTCATCTCGCCATATACACAGTCTCTCATCATCCTGTCAGTGAGACTGATGCACCTGCAACACCCCTCAATACCAACCTGTCTGATGACACACAGACAGAGGAACCGTACCCAGGTTTCGAGTCTCAAGTGCGGCAAATTCTACAAGAAGCTAACGCACTCCAGAGTGAGACAGACCGCCAAAGACTCAGACAAGTCCTTTATAAGTTCAAAGAATCCTTTGCCAAAGACTCTTTAGACTGCGGTCTCACCAACCTCCACACGGTGCGCATTCCAACGCCCCCGGATGCGCCTCCCACGTTCGTCAAGCAGTACAAGATTCCAATCGCCTCACACGAACCAGTGCAGGAGATCATCGAATCTATGCTTGAGAAAGGTGTCATTCGGCCATGCAACAGCACCTACTCCGCCCCCATCTGGCCAGTCCTCAAACCTAACGGCAAGTGGCGTCCTACCATCGATTACCGAAAACTGAACAAGCAGGTGCCACTGTCAAGATGGCCAATGACCCAGCTAGAACAAGAAATACCCCGAATCAGGGGAGCCACAATCTTCTCTACACTTGATGTGGCCTCTGGATTCTGGACCATTCCGGTGCATCCAGAAGACCAACACAAACTAGCATTCACATTCGGCAACCGGCAGTTCACCTTCAACAGGTGTCCATTCGGCTATGCCAACTCACCAGCTGAGTTCAACATCTTCCTGAACAAAGCCTGCCCAGGCGCCAGAGTAAGAGGCAACCTTATCTATGTCGACGACGTTCTCATGAAGAGCACAACGGTGGCCGACCACCTGAAAGAGATAGACTATGTTTTGAACCAACTATCCGCCGCAGGCGCCAAGATCGCCCTCCACAAAGGACAGTGGTGCCGGACCAAGGTCAACTACGTGGGCCTGCTCATCGGATCCCAAGGCATTGAACCACAGTCAAACCGTATTCATGCCATTCAAAACATAAAGCCTCCCACTAACGTCTCTGAGCTGCGCAGCTTTCTAGGGGTATGTAATTACTCCCGACAGTTCATAGAAAATTACTCAGACATTGCTAGACCACTAACAGCCTTGCTGAAGAAAGACTGCCCTTTCGTCTGGTCAGACGCTCAGGAACACGCCATGACGGCGCTAAAAAGACATTTATGCACAGCTCCATGCCTTGCTTACCCCGATCCACAACAGGAATTCTACCTGGAAGCCGGGTTTTCCGACCAATGTCTCAGCGCTGGCCTATATCAACGACACGACCAGGACAAGAAGGTGGTGGCCTATGCCAGTAAGACACTTCTACCTCCAGAGTGCAAGTTCTCAGACTGTGAAAAAGCTCTGTTCTGCACAGTGTGGGCCATTCAGCGATTCTCCAACTACATCGGGGCACAAAAAGTTATCATAGAGACTCGCCACCAGCCCGTAATGTTCCTCAACAGCCAACGCATCAGAGATGGCGTGGTCACTAATTCACGGATAGCCACGTGGTTAATGGCTCTCCAGGGGCGCAACGTTGAGGCAAGATATGCACAGAATCACAAGTCTGCGCTGGGCGATGGCCTGGCGGCATGTCAAAACTGCTCTGATAACATGCCTGCTGCTGCTGCTGATGTACAAGAACCCCAACAACAACAACTCACCTGTCACAGATACTTTGAACCGAATGCGTGCCAAGACATGCCCACGGCCTACGTCGATGGATGCTCCTACAACCACGACGGCATACTCAAAGCAGGTGCAGGTGTTCTGTGGGTGAACAACCAGCCGTGCCCACCACAACACTTCAAGTTGGGACCCCAGTCATCGCAATATGCAGAGATAGCAGCCATTCTCATAGCCCTACAAATCGCATCAGCCCATGACATCAGAGAACTGCTCATCTGCTCAGACTCTAACTATGCCAGACTCAGTTTCGTGTGCCACCTTCAAAGCTGGAAACAGAATGGTTTCAAGACCGCTAACAACAAGCCAGTCAAACACCAACACCTGTTCCAGGAATGTGACAACATCACAGAGACACACGACCTCATCGTGTACTGGAAGAAAGTGAAAGGACACTCAAGGTTACCAGGTCTAGACAAAGATTTGAATGACCAAACTGACGCCCTCGCCAAAACGGGCGCACTACACGGCGACACGTGGGAACCCCCAAACCCCACACCCGGCCCTGACATTGCAGTGCTAACCCGCAGCAAGCGACCGGCACCGGCCACGATGCCCGCCCCGCAGCCGCTATCGCTAACTCCGCAGATTTCCAACAACGACATTGCGGACATGCAAGCCTCTGACACTGCAATAAAGACAATTCTTGACCACCTCTCTGACCCCTCCAACCACCCTATCACGGACACTGAGCTCGCTGATGACTCGGGCCTCAGACATCTACATAATTCCAGACACATGCTGCGAATACGAGACGACATTCTGTGGTTTGCACCCGATGACAGCACTTCACCACGGCTTGTGATACCTCGGTCGCACAGGGGGGTAATGTTAATGTACGCCCACGACACACCATGTGCTGGACACCATGGCACCAGAGCCACGTATGACACACTGAAACAGGTGGCATACTGGCCCGGGATGCAGCAAGATGTGGCAGAATATGTCAGAGAGTGTCTGGTTTGCTGCCAGTTTCAACCAGCGAACCCGAACCACAGAGCACCACTGCAACGCCGAGGAACAACTTTTCCATGGTCAGATCTACAAATCGATTGGGTGGGACCCCTGCCCAGATCAACGAGAGGCAACAAGTACTTTCTCACGGTAGTGTGCCAGTTTACCAAGTGGGTAGAGTGTCTGCCAGCACCCAACGACACTGCCCAGACCACGGCATACCTCCTGATGAACCACATCTTCTCGCGGTTCGGATTGCCACTGAGAGTCAACTCGGACAGAGGCACCCACTTCACTGCCGAGATCATGCAACAGATCTGGAAATGTCTAGGGATACAGGCTAAACTGCACATCAGCCACCACCCCATCTCTTCCGGACAGGTCGAGAGATCGAATCGAACGGTGGTCGCCATGCTGAAAAAGTACGTGTCTGCTAACCAGAAAGACTGGGATATGAAACTCCCCCTCGTTCTGATGGCCCTCAGAGCCACCCCGCAGGAATCGACGCGGGTGTCCCCTTTTGAACTCATGACTGGGCGGCAGATGACTCTGCCACTTCACCTGCTGTACCAACCTGGAGACTCCAACCTTGTCACAGCGTACACCACGTTCCAGTACCTCGATGAGCTCCATAGACACTTAAAAACAACTTTTGCGTTTGCCCAGCAACACCTGCAAAAGAGTGCTGAAGGTCAGAAAGCATATTACGACCGTAAAGCCTCACACCAGGAATTGGAGGTGGGCGACAAAGTCTTGTATTACAGCTTCAACCCGCCACCTGTGACAGGCCCCCGACGGCTGTCAAAGAAATTTCTGGCCCACTGGACGGGTCCTCATGAGATTATGAACAAACTCTCTCCAGTCGCGTACCAGATCCAGTTAAACCGGGGACAGAGAGAACCAGTTCTCAAATGGGTTCACCGGAACCAGATTAAGAGACATGTGGCCATTAACAGAGAAAGACAGTTAGGGGCCAATGCAAGCTAAACTCAACCGCCGTCTCCGAAACGAAAAGACTGTCCCATCCACCTGGGACAAACCCCGCTGACCTTTCTCTCTCTCTTTTCCCCTTCTCATCCCTACCCCTCTCTCTCTTGCCTGTAACAGGATGCGACTGTGGATCATGCTCCTGTGCCTCCAGACACTCCGAGGCCAGCCGCCACCAGACATCATCACACCAGGTCCGGCCTCGGGCATCGTATTGAGAGAGCAACCCGGACTCCTGATCACAAATTGTCGAACACACACCCAGAAGGTGTACGTCCGACTCGACCCCCGCAACGTCTACAGAGCACACTACCCCCGCGCAATGGCCCAGTACAGCTGGGCGGGTGCTCACTGGACAGAGGAATCTCTCCTCCACGCAGAGGCCGATGTCAAGCACATGCTCAGCCAACTAGAGAAGATGACTGTCACCCAAGCTGAGTTAGGTGGACACAACCGCCGCTCCAAACGGTTCCTTGGAGCATTGCTCGGAGCCGCCGCCGCCGTCGGAACTCTGTTCAACATTGGCATGTCCAGTATCAACGCGGTAAATATCGCCACGGTGAAGCGACATATGGCCGAAATCCAAACCGAGCTTCCACAGCTTAAAGAGCAACTCACCACACAGAGTGCAGCTTTACAAACCATCGGCAAGACGTTGAGAGGAACGGTGGTAATTCTGAACACCCACAGTGTCCTGTTGAACCAGACCATGAACTCCATGAAACAGCTGGTCACTGTCTTCCAGAATGACTTTGCCCAAACTCAGCTGGTCACCGCCTTAATGACTGACATGCTACGGGAAGTAAGCTCCTCCATTGATAGCTTAGCCATGGGTAGAATCCCACCATACCTGATACCCCTAAGCCTCGTACAAAACGTGCTGGCATCCGCTATCAACGGACCCACAGACCCTCTGCAACTACACCTGGCCTACTCTCTGGGAAGCGCCATTCCCCTTTACGTGGACCCCGAGCAGAAGGAGATGGGTTTCCTCCTCAACCTACCCATCATCGAGTCAAGCCGAATCTACCGACTCAAAGACATTATCAATGTGGGTTTTTGGAAAGGTAACACTCACCTCAAGGTGCGCACTCCCCAGGTGGTCGCGTACCATGACAGCGATACACAGCTGTACCTAGCCCCGAACCTGCACATGTGCACCCTGACTAAAGACATTCATCATCTCTGCCCAAGCAAACCTTTCCTCAGAGACAACACCGAGGGAATCTGCGGTCTGCAACCTATGATCAGTGATACCCGCTGCCCTACTGACGCTACGCCTCGTACCCAAGTCACCGAGACGCAAGCAGAAATCGTAGGTGACAGGTGGCTCGTCAACACTCCAGTGCGTACCGCTACGCTGATCTACGACCAGCACGACACTGCGACCCGTATCAACCTGCTGGACCAAAGCATGTGGGTCCAGGTCCCACGAGGGGCCATCCTCCACCTGGACGATTTGGCCTTGTACCACCTTCCGAGTGAAGAGTATCAGTCAGAGCTAGAAATCCCTGCCTTTTTCAAAGACTACAATTTCACCCTCGCTCCGGAATTAGAACTGTGGATTGAGAAAGGGGGGGCTCAACTCATTGACATTGCTCCCCTCGACACAGCCCTCCAAGCATTGTCTCGAATGCCGATCCCAAACACCTCGCCTGTTGTCCAAACCTGGACCGCAGCTGACACTGCGCTATGTATCTCCATGATCTTCGGCAACGCCCTAACCCTGGGCCTAGCTTTTGTCCTGTACAGGAAATACAACGACATAAGAATCTCCACCGCCAAGCTCACAACGGCCGTGTCTGGGGGTCTCCGATGGAAACCTCGGAGGGAGGATACCACCCCCGAAGCAGATGCGAATCTCATCGAGCTGGCTCCTCAGGTGTAACAACCACCTGCTGCCCTACCGCCCGACTCACCTACCATCCAATCATTGTGGGAGGGGGTTGTCCGATAATGTCCCCAGGACATCATCGAACAAAAAGGGGGACTGTAACACTAATGAGGATGGGTAGGCAATCTGGCAGGCGCGTTGTCAGATCGCGCTAAACACAGCCTTTTGTTCACACCAGCATACCAACATAAGTAGCCTGAAGACGCCACCATGTCTGGGACAAAACGATTGATTAAGTCAGTTTTACGATCCCCTCAGGAGATAGCTGCTCCGCGTGACTCCTATGGCCCCCAAATGGCCCAAGTCATAAGATCTGCGCACACACATGACCCCCCAAACACACGCGGACTGCAGTTACGCACACACCAAAGAATTCACGATATAAGGACTTCATTGATAACAACTAGCGGAAACTGTATTAAATGTATATGTGTATGATTCAATGTTTTCAAATGCTATACATAAAACAGCCATGACGTTAATTGTATGTTCAACGAACCCTGTATGCCGGTAACTGTAATAATTGTACATCTATGCATTCCTGAGGCACAGAATCATAGTGTTTGATACCTCTGTAACCACAAAAATGTGAATATATCGAATTTCGTTTAGAGATTACCACACGATGCAATGGTACGGAAGTACCAGCTATCAAAGAATGAATGCCCTTTTTCGCTACCCCCATTAGATTAGCCAGGAGGAGGGAGTCCGCGAAACAAAGAGAATTCTTCCCGCCTCGAGCTATTATATCTGATTGGGCCATCGTACAAGAGAGGTGGTAGCCGATCTATCTATAAAATTAGATGCCTAACGTTAATCGTGGCATTTCGCCAAAAGAGGAACAACGCCAACTTCCAAGAACATCTCCGGAGACCTCCGACCAAACCTTTCTGAAAGAAGTTTTCGCTGCTTTCCTGTAACTTTCGTTTCGTTGATAACTTCTTTTATTTGGTCATCTAAGTTTGACTAAGTTCGGTATAACCGCGAGCAAGAACGGACTTCCATCGCTTAGCAACCGCAACCTTGTTGGACGCAGCCTGGAGCCACACCCCACAGGCCCCGGAAAGTACTGCTGAACGCCGCGATACACGCACACGCACGAAGTAACACAAAGCAGCACAAAGCAAGTATCTTCCTATTTCAATCAAACTGCATTTAAAGGTCGTCTTATTGCTCCCTTTCGGGATAATTTAAGCTGTTTGAGGTCTCTTGTAAGGAACGGAGTGAAACGTTGTGTCTCTCTCTTTTCTCTCTCTTTCCTGTACCCTTTCTTTTTGTGCCTTAATTGTTTTGTTTTATTATACGTATATGTCTGTGCATATTTACTCTGTGTGAAACCGTAGTGTTATACTCTCTAGTTGTGTTTATTAAAATCCCAAAAAGTACATGTGAACGGAATATGTTATTTGCACCACATGCTCGAAGTCAATGAAACTAAGATATTAACGTTACCTACGCTTTAGTGTATTACTATTTCAGTGATATAAACAGTACGAACCTAGGAAGTATTAATTTGTCCTGATCAGAAAATTAAGACTATTTTAGACGTTCGTAAGGCAGTAATCCCTTATTGAGAATTGAGTGAGAAGATATGACTATTGTTTGCAGGACAAACGAAATAGTCATATAACTTAAACAATTCTATAAGAGGTTACTTGTACTAAATTAAACATTTTTCCTTGTCGGGAAAATTGATATTTAATATGAACGACCAGCAGATTATATTCATAAACCAATGAATATTCAATCCATTTGAGTTTGATTTTTCCCCAAGACTCATTGTCGCTACAATGTTAAAGATGATGAGAATCAAATGAGATCTAATGTGACGCAACCATAAAAGCAATTAATAATACATCTCAAGTGACCATTAAATGATTGACAGGTCTCACCTCATCCTCTGTGGCCTGAGGGATGTGAACGGGAAGTGGGGAGGGATCACGGTTTTCCCAAGCTCCAGCGAATAAGTTAGATAAGTGATTTTTAAGATACCTGGCGGATAACAAACAAAAACACTTTCAACGTAAAAGTGATTGCCTTTCCTTTAATAATGAAATAAATTGTAAGATAATTGGAGGAAATAAAAAGTGAGAAATGTTTTACCATGCAGTGATTTTGCCCATAAGACCTTTGGGAGTGTTTTTAGGGGCAAACTCTTTTTCCACCACATGGAAAGGGTACAGCGTGTCTATGGGAAACTCGATAAACACTGGGCCTGTGAAAGTGTTATACACATCAAACTGTACTTATGCACACAGAGTCAGGTCATGTATTCTCTAAAAAGTGTGATTCACTATGTCTTAACTTGTCTGAAAAGTGACATGTTTCGATCACTAACAAAAATGATAAATGATTATATGAAAAAATATTCATTTGCAGCGTTACCTGGTGTGCCAGACTGTGCCACGGCCAATGCTTTTCTCACAGTAGGAACAATTTCTCTCACTGTTCTTATTGAAGCACAGAACTTACAGAGGGGTTTAAAGAGAGACATCTGGTCAATATCCTGCAGGGCTCCTCTACCCTAAAAAACACAAAATCGAATGTCAAGAGGAAGAGTGGTGGGTTATTCTTGTTCAAATTGTTGATTTTCATATTTATAAGAGATCACAAAACCATCACACACTTCAAATATTAGGCTACTTTTTCGCAGTATTAATATAAACAATTAATGTCTTAAGCTAGGATCTCTTCTATGTTACACATTCTCAATCCATAGTTCAAATCAAATGTATTTTACAGTAAGATGTATGCTATGTCTGCAACTTTTAAGCGCCAATGAGAATTTATGGGATCAGATTGACAAAACATTCTTAGGAGGACAATACTCACATATTCATATCCACATCCTAATTTTATAAAAAAGTAGGTTTATGTTCTTGCCATAAAGATCATCAGAAGTTAGAATAGCTTCACTGATGTTTTATATATGGGTCGAAATAAATGTACAAAAGTAATTTTGTGTCATAGAAAGCACATTAAATGTAAGTAAAATGTCTACTTTAAGGTTTCAACTACGTTTCTTGGACAATAAAGTCAAAATTTGGTTGAAATACTGGTCATTCAGTGTAACACAATATGTACAAATTCAAACTACATGCTAATTCAGACTTTTACTTATTAAAATAAATTAAATAATTAAGGGAGCATTTACATTTTAATGTGCTTTAAATTAGAAAAAAAATATTATTGACCATTGGCCGAAAGAAAAAAAAAAATACAACTCATTAGCATTTGGGGTGAAAGTAACTAGTCTTTTTATATTTGATAAATAGATTTTTTGGATAAATACACTTATTTTTTTAATGCTTAAACCCTTTTTCGTCTAAAATAAAAATTATTTTAGCAATGCGGAATTTCATATTAATATAATGATGATGATATAATGACATTCTTGTTCAGAGCAAGTCGAAACATTGAATGTCACAAGTATTCCGACAAATATCAAGTATCGACTTTATAATACAAGAATAAGTATTATAATACGCATATAACAACATTATAATGCTAGCTAACGGTTAACTTTTAATAGCTTATTGTATGGCATCATACGTCTTCCAGATGGAAATACTATGCGCAAACAATGGTGTCAGAGACTCCTCTATATTAAATTATGAGCGAAAGAATCCCTCCATCCCGCTTGTAACCAAAAAAATGAAGCAAGCATTGAAGATTCTTCTTTAGATCCGTTCCTTAAGTTTCATCCCGGGTGCACCTGTTCTTCTGTTCATAATGAAAAGAGATCAATTGCTTTGTGAACATTGAAGCTGTGCCTTATTTTCTGTCTAGTGCGTTTCTTCTCTTCACCATGCTTCGTAAGATCCCGGGTAGAGCGGTTCAATAATAATATAAAAGTAATTGCTGACTTATTTGCTCTCTGTGTGTACACTTGTACTGGGCGGGAGGAACCAGGAGAGTTAAGATAAGCCTTGAGGTGAGGTGATGAATACACATCCAGTTTACTGTGTCAGAGATACATGGAGATAAAACCCTGTAATTTCATCACTACCACAATCTCATGAGTGCAGAGAAAGCATGTTAAGCATTCTTATACACACAGTTGTTGACAGACTCAATATTAAACTCACAACTTGCGCATGAAATGTTACATTCAAGTTTTAGAATTAAATTCATAAAATGATTTCTACTTTCAGAGCCTCACTGTTGCGGTCAGGGGGTTAGCTCTGTGACGGACAGTTACCTGATATAATCTCACACCAATAGCGATATGAGGAACAGATAAGGCAGAGGTGTTCCAGCACGCCAGGCTGAGCAGAGAGTATGTAAAGTGCACCTTGAAGTAACTTTCTGACCTGCAGTAGAGTAGCAGCTGCACCACCGATGAGAAGCAGAGGAGATTCGGCCATCTGAGCGTTCTTCACCGCAGTGACAGTGTTGGTCAGTCCAGGTCCGGCCGTGACTGCAGCCACACCCACTGTGCCTACAGGGGCAAAACACTAGATTATCACCATCTAACATCCTCATGCAACACGAAGGACCCTCTTGCTTTCTAAAATTTGTTCTTACCAGAAAGTCTCGCCACGGCATCGGCAGCAAACACAGCCGTGGCCTCGTGCCGCGTGTCGACGATGCGGATGCCCAGTTTCTCACAGGCCACCAGGATGGGCGAGATGTGTCCTCCCACCAACGTAAAGACGAATTTGACCCCGTGAGCCCGCAGGACCTCCGCCACGCTCTCTCCTCCATGCCGGGGACTCTTACTTTCTGTCTGGGTGTCACAGACGTTGACAGTTAGAATAACATTCCCTGATGTATAATGCAACAATCTTTGATACTGCGAGGTAAAAGAATACGCCTCAAGAGAATAGAATAATAGACACATTGTCGGATTGTGGGAGTGGTGTTTCCCTGTCCTGATTTATGGATATCTGCCAAAACAGGTGTTCTTGCACGAACGTGTTTACGTTCTGCAATGTTGCAGTAAAAACTTGCATTTTTGGCAATACAACAAGAATGCTTAAGTAGGCATGAGATGATAGACATGAGATGTCATGAGATGAAAGACAGCTGTGATGCAGTGAGCTGCGCGTGCACACCTGTCACACAGATGTGAATATGATAGAGAGCCTCGCGCTTCAGCTGACATGACATCACGACATGATGCTTTTGCGATATGTGTCTCATTTCAACACGTCGTTTAGTTTTTTTTAACTTTCCGTTCTGTTACAGAAACTACAAATATAAACATTCCCTTAGATTTGCAGTGTCAGCTACATCTGCTGCCTCGAGTGTTGTGAAAAGATATTTGATGACATGGTTTACACACATACCTTATGAAATAGCTGATAAAGCAAACCAAGTTTACACGCTGCAAGGACCAAGACCCCGATAGCAGCAGCAGCAGCACCGACGGAGCCCAAAACCGCACAAGTGTCCATCGCTGCGCGACCCAAAGTCCAAAAGCAATGACGTGGGCTTTGAAGTTGACTTTCTCCGTCTTCTTTTTGCGTCGTGATAAGTTTAACGTCAGATATAACGTACTCCTCCTGTTGCTCGACGAAAGGCCGGTGGATGTTCTCCTGATAGTGTTGAAGGGTCAATAACAGAAAGTCGTGAATGGACGGAGCGAGAGAGAATTGCGCAAAAAGCGGAAAAGGGATTCCGCTATTTCCGTACGTCTCTCTCACCCGGACATTCGGCGCTTTCGCTCATTGTCTTTGGAGAATAGCAGCATGCGCGGTGATGTGATTGACAGC
This sequence comes from Barbatula barbatula, assembly GCF_947034865.1. Classification (NCBI taxonomy): domain Eukaryota; kingdom Metazoa; phylum Chordata; class Actinopteri; order Cypriniformes; family Nemacheilidae; genus Barbatula; species Barbatula barbatula. The sequence continues at coordinate 2,483,560 of NC_136773.1, forward strand.
GCAGGCGTCCAATGGGAGTGGGATACGTCTCCCCGTTACTCCGGTAACGCACGCCCACCAGGAAACGCAAGGCTTATGGTGTTTGGGCAACACTAGATTGCCATGCGATTGTTTTTCATGTTTATTTCAAAGTGCGCAGGTGCGAGATATATTCTGTAAGAATGTCAAACGCAACGCAAGAATGACCTTTCCTCTTACGTTATTAATATTTCAACAAAAGCACGACTGAACTTTGACAGCTGCTTATCACTCACCGTGACAAAGCATCACCTTTAGCCGTGCACCCATAGGTCACAGTGTGGTTTTAAGGCTTAAAGCAATCTTTTTTATCTTTTGCATGAAGAAAAACTGGAACAAGTTGCTAAAACGTTTTTCAGACAAGAAATGCATTCAATGCAAGCAACACAGTTTTAATTATAAGATTTGTACATGAAGGTAACAATGATGTAAATGTTTACAATGTTATCAATTTTTTAATTCTTTGTCAAAATGTGTTCGAGTTGTCCGTACGAAATAAGCTATTCGATTTTTATTCGTTTTTGGAAGATTGCCACCTCACCCCCCCAAAAAAAAGGGGGAATCGGCGAGTATCAGAGAAAATATCGGTATTGTACTCGGTCTTTAAAAAATGGTGTCGGAGCATCCCTATTTAAAATCTTTAAAGTACAGATGTGGCAATAGATATTTGCCTCGAGCTGTGGTGTTGTTTGATCACTTTTATTAAGTTTTATAGGTCACCAACATGCATCGTAAATATTTTATAGACCTGGACACATTTGCTTTGATGTACCAGCCATTACAGCTGATATTCTACCATGTGCTTCACATTTTGGCAGAAATAGCAGGTGTTTCCAAAATGCATGCACAAATGACAGCAAAAGTCGCTGAGATCCAGTGGATGGATTAATTTACCCATTGGCTCATCTTACCCCACTCTCCCCCAAGTCTTTTCTGAACAACATACTACTTAGGGTAGCTAGAAATGACACGGCTGAGCACGTAATGCTAAACTATACAGTAGTATCGGTTATCTCTGTCTTTTCTTTTTTATTCTCTTAATCACTTGAAGCCAAGCCACTTGAACATTTATTAGTCTCGTCATATCAAATATATGTGGGCTGAAACACAGTCCTTAAGTCATATTTAGTGTAACACTGCAAGACGTCATCACATGAGGGTGCAGAAGGGTTGTCTGGAGACGTCTATAATCTTGCCATATTCTGGATATTTTTCAGCTAAATGGATTGTTTCATCAGCTTTGAACTCCTCAAAAACGACAATCTAAAGAAAACAGTTAAAGAACCATCTTTAAAACAAGTCAAAAATCAAAAACAAGTCCAGTGTTTACTTGCTTATAGTATTTTTTTGTTTGCACATAGTCACCTGATTATCTCCACTTCTGAGCCAGGGACCAGGGAGATAGAGAGCTTTCTGAGGACCAACTGACCAGTGGCGTCCGAGATTGCGCCCGTTCACGAAAACCACTCCTTTGCTCCAGTTCTATCAGCGATAAGCATTGAGTAAAATTTTTTATTTTCCTGCACTACACTCAAAGGCATTGAGGAAGTGTTGAGGTCAAGGCTAATTTACAGAAGTCAAATCATCTGACAAACATTTACTTACTGGAAGATTCACAAAAGTATCTGTGGGTTCATCCACAACCAGTCTTCCTCTAAAAAACGCTGGGTACGAGGGTTTCTTACCAACAGCCACCCATTTCAGTGACTCCAGTCTGAAAGAAACATATTTGCCATATTTGACCGCTCCAGACATGCTGATGTGTCCACCATCTTGGACAGGTCCATGAGACATTCAAAATCTATTAGTTTTTCAAGATGCCACAACATTACGCAGTATCTGGTTTCAAAACTTCAAAATTATTAAAAGTGCAAATAATATATTGGCTTTAATGGCAAAAATACCTTATTTATCGCCATTAAAGTGAAATCACTTATAGGGACAGTTCATCCACAAATAAAAATTACATAATTTACACTTTACTCCTCTGGTTGTTCCAAATCTATATGAATTATTATTTTTGGATGAATGCTTGTAACCAATCAGTTCTTGGACCCCATTGACTACCATAGTAGGGAAAATGACAATGGAAGTCAAAAGTGCCCCAGAACTGTTTACTTTCCTTCATTCTTCAAAATATCTTCTTTTCTGTTTGTGGTAGTCAATGGTGACACAACTTGAGGATGAGTAAATGAAGGTAGAATTTTCATTTTAGGTTGTACTGTTCCTTTAACACAGGAGCCGGTTAAAAACAAACTTTTTCAGAATAAAATGTCAAACTCTACTTTGAGACTTTTGCATCTCCAAGTCTTCAACTGGAAATCTGACGAAAGTTACTGATGTCGGTATCATCCGCAGCTTACCTGTTTATGTAACTGGGCTTCATTTCCAAGCAATACATGGTGAATTGCTTTAGAGGTACATCATTCAGAGTTATATCTCCAACAAGCCCTGCACAAAAGGAAAAAATCTATAAAATGAAATTCTACCAATACATTAATACCGTATGTGATGGTGAGAACTCCAGGAGAAGCCGAAGTTCAAATTTGCATTATCGACAATATGTGAGGAAGTTTAAAAAAAGAGATGTCACAATGCCCTTTCGTTGGTTATCCAGGCCTGGACCGTAGTTCACCCTCCCACAGTTCTCAACCAGCAAACCCAAGGTCATCTCACCCTGTACACAAAGATGTTATCATAAAACATCATTAGACCAAACTATGAAAATCTTGTATTCTGCATCCACTCAGTTAAAAACAAAGCAACATGTAAACCATTTGAAACAACACTTGGTGACATCATGAATGCCAAAATAAGCCACAAATAAGTCATACTTACCTTATGATGGGATATTCTTATCTTCTGATTCCTATAGTCCAAAACACCAATGAGTTCCCTGTCGAGAAACACCTTCAAAAGAGACAGCGTTGGAATAACACCTTCTTCATTGCTTAACATTAAAACTCTTCGCTGCTGTTGTTATTGTTTGCAATGATATAAAACGAGGGTCAAGACTCATAGGAATTGATCTTACAAGAGCTCTGTCTCGGATATGATTCCTGGAGTTGAGCTCTCCACCTGTATATATGTCAGTCTCATAAAGCGTGTAGCCATACAACTGACCATTGTTGCCATTTGCAGGAAGATTCTCCATGTTGAGGGGATCATCAGCTCTGATTCGCTATTGGACAACAAGAAGATCATGTCTCAAGGTTACATCTCCAGAGTCAATGCTATATGGCACTAACAACACATTTTACGTACTTAAAAGTGTTTATTCAAAGAGACAGTGTTGCAAAATACAGCTCACTTTTAACACACAGTTTGGTTACACATTTTACAACCAGGCTATCAAATAACTCAAAACAGGGTTCTTACGGTTTCCACACACTGGAGACTCTGCCATAGAGAAATGTAATGTGTAACAACCACAGGCTCATACGCTCTCCTGCTCTGAACAGACGGTGGATCTAATAACGGCTCATCTGGTATAGATAGAAGCAGAATAAAACGAGATGTTCATCTCCGCAAATCTCATTCAAATCCATTATGAGATGAAAAAGACATATAGAGAAATATAGAAGGTGTAGAAAGGTACTGTTGTAAGTGCTCAGTAGGTTCCTCAAGAGATGATATTTGACCGTGTAATCGCCGCTCTCAGTTAATGGAGCATCATAATCTAGAAGGAATATAGAGGTGAATGTGACAAAATGAGCTTTGCTAAGACCCACATCATTTCACACCGTGTTAAAAAAAACACTAAACCGTAGCTGCTCGTCTGCGGTCTGTAGGTGCCAAAATCGATCGCTCCATTCATGAATCCAAAGCTGGTTCCTCCATGAAACATATAGAAATTGATGGACACACCACGATCCAGAAGCTCCCGCACTGTGGAGATCATTTCTGTCACAACATACGGATGCAATGTCAGGATATGACGTCAAATGGCATGTATTGCGTTGCGTTATGCATACAGAGTAAGTGTGAATTTCTTTAGTTCAAACACTTTGTGCCCAAAGCACACTGGACAGGTTCTTTACCTTGTGCATCAAAAACATGATGCGGTTCACCCCAAACATCAAACCAGCCTGACCAATACTCCATTACCAGCAACGGCTTCTGTGGCTGCAAAATAAATATTTAAGGATCAAATCGCTCATATAGATTTATAATTTTTCAAAAGTGCTTTATTCAGGGACATTTCACGTGATTCTTATTAAATAAATACAATTGTAAGAAAGTGAAAATATTTTATAATCAAACCCCCCTTTACTGACCTGCAATTCTGCAAGATGCTTTACATCACCGTAAGATAATTTCTGTAGGTTGACTGCCTGCAAGACTTTATCACATGATGCAGTCATTTATATATAATCTATGGCAGGACACTGTCAATTTTGTTCACACAGTACGGTCAATATCTATACAAACACATTTATACAGACTCAATGCAAAGTAAATGGTGTAAATGGTGACTGATCAATCCAAACCATTTGGATTGGTCAGTCATAAATGGAAGTTAAAGGGATAGGTCACCCAAACAAAAATTTGGTCATCATTTACTCACCTTCGAGTCTGTCTAAATGTGGGAAGAATGCTTGTAACAAAACACTTCTTGGCCACCATTGACTACCATAGTAGGAAACATTACTTTGTAATTTTAGTTTTGCACAAAATAAGATATTTTGAAGAATGTAGGACAGCAAACAGTTATGGGCTATTCCTACTATGGTAGTCAATGGTGGCCAAGAACTGTTTGGTTACAAGCAGTCGTCCAAATATCTTTCTCTGGGTTCATCTGATCAAAAAAATTATACAGATTTGGAAGATAATTCATGACAATAGTTACATTTTTGTGTGAACTATCCTTTTAATGTTTGAGACTTAGGTTAGGTTCTTTAGTTTCTTTTCTTTTTTTGCCTAAACTGTTGGCAGGAGAGTGAAGAGTTGACATGAAAGTTTATAAAGGGGGTGATAAAGAATAAAGAGGGGATGTGGGATTGAGACTCAGATCCAAAAGCCAACAGCTGTTCTTTAAAAGCACCACTACTCTTACAACAAATAAACAACTTTATATTGAAATGCTGTTATGTTTTCTTCTTATATGGGCGTCAAATGAAAAAGAAAGAAAAATTGTATGTGTTGAACTATTTCTCTAGGAATGGTCGAAAATGAATGGATGTCCATAAGGTACCTCCATCAACCCCTCCACACTTCAACCCTTCCCGGTTATCTGATGTCAGGAGAAGTTCTGAAATGCCCCGGGACAGTAGTGCCTGTTGATTTAGAGTAATCATGTGTTTGCATTCAAAGCATTGAATTGAAAGTAGGGATGGGGTCATAAGTATGGGCTCGTTGATAAAGATCTGTACCTCTTTGATGAATGACAGATACTGGTCATCTTTTGCATATGAACCATACTCATTCTCCACTTGAAGAGCGATAACAGGACCCCCTCTTTTAACCTGCAGGGAGAGGCGTGAAGACAAGTGACATTACCCAAAATAAACAAGCCAACCAAACAACAGATGCGTTACCTGGAGGGGCACGATTTTCGGAATGAGTTCATCAAAGTATGAATTAATGGCAGTTGTGAAACCGGAGTAAGTCGTTCTTAGTTTCATTTGTTTGTCTTGAAGTAGCCAGCTGGTTAAAAAGACAAACCACGGTAATACGACGTTTTAACGTATTTATAAAGCAAAGATACAGACACACATTCACTACAAACATTTCTAAACATTTACATATTACAGGTGAGCTTCTGACCTTGGTAGACCACCCAGGTCCCATTCGGCACATATGTATGGCCCCGGACGAAGAATAACCCACAGGCCTAATTCATCTGCAAGACGAATGTATGCCCTTGAAACAAGCAATAAATAAATGAAATATAAATGTATTGATTAATATTGGCAGAAATGAAACATGACAAATCATACTTTTAAAGTGTGTTATAAAACCATTTATGCTGGTTGTATTAGAAAGGACTTTATCATAAATGATGTTGCTTTAAGAATTACGACGAAGACAGATATACAGACATAATATTACAGAATTTAGGGATTTCTACTTTAACCAATAAAACAACCAGCATCCTACGTATCTTTATAACACATTAGCAACCACATAGCAGTGCCCTGGCAACCAGCATCCTAGCACCTTAGAGACCAATTTTGCAACTAAGACTGTTTTCTTTCCATCACATTTGACAAACTTAAAAATCTACATTCATTCTCTCTTAGGAAAGTTTAGCTCACTCCAAATCCAGCTCCTCGTGAAACAAATAAACTCCTCTTTCAGGTTCATGCAGATTCCACGGCACATACCTGAAAGATAAAACTCAGTGCTTCCATATAAGATTTGAACAGAATAAGACGTGTATCACACGAATAACCTTGAGTATATCACTGTCTTACGTGGTGAGAGTGTTGAGACCACAGGCCTTGAGTTTAAGTAGCCGGTCTCTCCAGTGAGCCCTAGGGACCCGAAAGTAGTGGATTGAGCCGCCCAGGATCCTAAACGGCACTCCCTCTAAAGTAAAGTGGGTCGAGTTTGCGCTCAGTCCTTCTCTCTCTGACATTTTCTGCAAAAGCCATAAAATTCAAAACTAGTTTCTAAGCTATTAACATCATGTACAGTTATCTTCTCAGCATCATGAAATGTCATCATCAGGTATGTTTCACTTAAACTTAGCAAGCAATACATAGAAGGTAACAACAAAGTACAAATTTATATTATTAAACAAGATCAAAGTTTACCTTAAACAACGAAATGACAGGTGTAGAGAAATGAGCAGTGGAAGCTGTGAAGCTGTGGAAACAGTACCAGCCGGACCAAACACAAATCAATGAAGCAATGCCCAGAATGGTTTGATACAAAGAGAACAATGTGGTCTTTGTTGCAAAGAGCGAACAAACATATAGCCCTACTGTTGTTATGGTTTGCGGGACTGACGACTTTTTCACAAAGCTAAATACACAACATTCAAATTGTTGAAATTAGAAGAAAATGTAGGGCGGGACTTCCCTTTTGATTGGTTTGTTGTTAGTTGGGCCTGGAGGCAAAGGCTTAAAATGACTGGCCATTGGACAGAAAGCGAACTACTTAAAGGACCAGTGTATTTTTGGAAGGTCTATTGACAGAAATGCAATATAATATACAAAACAATCTGACAAACTAGAGGAGTTCGTTTTCACCAGCAGATGACAGTATTGCAACGGATGCAAGAAAAGGCAGGTAAAGGTAATATTCCAATGACGATAGATGACAACTACCAAATTATACCATGCATGCCATTTCAGCTTCCATGCACCAAATGAGGAACTGATACAGAAGCAGGAAAACAATAGTATACACGTGTTTGCAATAATACCATAAACTGTTATTAATATGAACAACATTCCTGAGGAAAAAAGGGGTCTATAGAGACCTGTCATCATACAACATCACGTTACCAGTTCAGGATAATCATGTTATGACATAAATACACAAATGTCTGTTTGTGTGTTTATTATTAAGAATGTTTATTCATTACATCCTCAAGAAAACATACAAATGTACCAAGTCAATTGATGAACATGTAAACACCATTAAAAATAATAAACATCATTCCTGAAATCTTTATACAGTCAATAAAATTCAACATATGTAAAATATTTAAATACATTTATTATATATATATATATATATATATATATATATATTGAGATAAATTACAGTAAGTGGGTTCAACTTTCCAGTTACTTTGTGTGGTGTTGTGTTCTTCAATCCAAGAAAAGAACTGTGATGTCTTTATGAAAAGCATTTATGAAGGAAGTTCACTTTTTACAACTTAAAATTTAGAAAATAAGTCCAAAGTACCGGAAATAAATTGGCAATAAACTCTGATGATTATGTCAAAAACTTCATTTAGAAGATTCCATGAAACATTTTATCATCCAGCCAATTTACAATCTCGAAAGTTGCACGTGGAAAAGGAGGCTGACATGAGGAACTGTGAAAATAAAGTAAGGTTTGCAAATGGGAAAATGCCTGTTTTTAATAATTGTAGCTTTTTCTGTAAATATATATTAAGAATATATTGATTTTCACATTATTAGTTGCAATATATGTTATAAAACAAACAATAGGCCTACCACCAAAACAAAATATAAGCCTGCATTATAATCGGCTTTATTAAAAGAAAAGAAGTTTACTACTTTTTATGAAGCTTAACCAGCAGCACACAGATAAATATCGCTTAAAAGTCATTTGGATTTTATTTGTAGCCTAATTGTGATTAAAATGTATGTAAGGGTCTAAATAATCATTACATACACCGTTACGGGATTCAATTCAACGTATTTCTATTTCACAATTTTACAGAAAATACATTTAAGCACGTTTAATGTGTAAATAAAGAAACACATTAAACATGAAAATGACTATATACATTATTGTTATGAAACCTCATGAATATGACGATGATATCATCTGCATCATTCAAGTTCACTCGATGCAACTTAAAAAACAACGGAGCAACGGTCAGCTGTACACTTCGCTTCTCGACCAGCATCAGAAGAGTTCGTCTTTCACCTTTCCCTGATTTACAACAACTTGTTTACAGGAAGGATGCCATTGAAACGCAAAGAAACGTGTGACAACAAGGCCTTTTGTATAATACATCCGCTGAGTCCGTCCAGGTAACCGGAAAAATCTCATTTTGTTAATAATGCACCACCACATTTAACCAAAATCTTGTGTTCATTTGTATTAATGCTTATATGATGAGGTTTAATCATGAAAGGCATTCATTCCTTCCACTGGAAAAGGGCCCTGGACTTTTTGTAACTAGAAATATCTTTGCATATGAAGGAAAATGTGAAAACAAAATCATAAAGGATATATAATTTTAGTTAAACTCCCTCTTTTGAACAATCGATTGATCGATAATCGTGTATTTATATACGCTTTAAGATAAACCATGTGCAAATTCAATACTTTAATCCATTGTAGAGTATTTTCTCCATATATTTACCAAAGACGGTTTAAAAAATGCAGTTTGAAACTGCCTCTGTTTACAACTTCATGTGATGCATAGATGTGGATGGTGCATATACTACATACAGTATATAACCATCACTGATGTTTCAGCTCTGCTTCTGCAACACCAGCACACGCTGCTCACACGTCAAATGAAGCATCTATGTATACAGTACAAATGTTACATTTCAGCCTTTTTAAGGCATGAATAAATCATAATCACAGGAAAAAACCTTTCACAGATGCTATTTCAGTGCTAAAAGATGAGTGACACAACGACACATTATTGAATGCGGTGGGACTTTGAGTGAATTAGCTAACCAAGCAACATACTATAGATTTTGTGTTTCAAAGCCTTTTTCCGCAGAAATGTATACCTGCTGTTCATGGTCATCCTTACATCTTTCAACTTGTTTACCATCCCTTTGGACATGGCCTTTTCTGAGGATATCCACAAAAGCTCACACAAGATTTGGTTATCTTTTAATGTCATCTCAGACATAGTGTTCTGTTTTGACATCTTGATAAACTTTCGAATGGGATTCTGCAAGGAACATGGTCAGGTAGGAAACCAGCCGTAACAGCGTTCTGGGTGAAAAACAAGAAACGAAATGAAAACTAAACCTTTACATTAGGCAGATTACTGATGAACGCCTTAATAATGCCAATCACACAATAATCCAGTTTAATTGATGACAACAACATAAATATGATAATCTTACTAAGCTGCACCTGTCTATATTGTTATATTCAGCCCGCACTTTTTTTGTTCCGTCTAGGTGCCCGTTCTTGATCCTCAGCTGATAAAGAAAGACTATCTAAAATCTTGGTTTGTTCCAGACCTGCTGGCTGCGTTTCCGGCAGATGTCTTCATCATAATTGTGGCGAGTTTGCTTATTCAGCCTTATTAATATCAGTCACATTGATGATATCAACTATTCGACGTCCTACTATAAAACCATATTTGATTTGATTCAGGAAAACTATCACGTTGACACGAGCTCGCTGATGACCTCAAAGTTTATGAGGATACTCATGTTTGCGAGGATTCTGAGCATGATACGTCTGCTCCGTCTCCCGAAACTCGCCAGGTTTTTCTTGGAACTTGAAAAAGTAAGGAATAGCCAGTTTCTTGCATACAAAAGTAGACATTTTTGTTATTGTACAGAGAGTTATTGTAATGGTTGCATGGTGTTTTCGTACGTGCTTGTAGGTTTTACACGTCCAGCTTGTAGCAGTGAGAAGACTCTTTAGAACCTTGTTTGTTGCAGTGGTGCTGTTTCTTATTATGCACTGGAACGCCTGCATCCAGTTTTTCCTCTCCGGGCTGGGTGAATTTCCACCTGATAGCTGGGTCACACAAGAACACCTCCTGTGTCAGGAACGGGGTAAGGAGAACCCAAGTGCAGGCAGCAAAACGGAGATTAAGGGGTTTAACAAGGACTTTAATACATACAGTAAACAGGAACAACAAAAACACCCTCAATGGGGAAAACACTATTAACACTATAACAGGGGAGGGGGGTGGGGGAACACAAGAGTTCATGGGGGGAACACAAGAGTCCAGGGGGGTAAATCCGTAGGGATTGGCACAAGGGGGAACAGTCTTTGTCCCTGGCGCTCGGAAGCGCGGAGTACCAGGGTACACCCTGGGGGGCGGCGCTCGAGAGCGCGGAGGCCAAGAGGTTCTGGGAGAGGCCGGCAGGGCGGACTTGACGCCGGCTGGAAGGCACAGACTCATCCACAGTCTCATTCCCCTGGCGAAGACTGCAGAGGCGACGGGCCAAGCTGGACCGGTCAGTGTCCATGCTGCCGCTGGGTTCTGTAGTGGCTCTTTGGTTCTGTCACGATCGTGGTAGTGGAAGAACCCAATTGCAGGCAGCAAAACAGAGATGAAGGGGTTTAACAAGGACTTTAATACAGTAAACAGGAACAAAACAAAAACACCCTCGATGGGGAAAACACTATTAAACAAGACACCAACTGAAAACCAAACAAGACCAGCAAACACTCAATAGAATATCAGGAAACATGACCACTCCAACAGGGCAGGACACAAGAATATGTACAACCAAAGAGCACAAGGCAATAGACAAGAGGGTATTATATAAGGAGACTAACAAAGGGGATAACGATTGGCAGGTGTGGGTTATGCGACACAGGAGGAGAGCAATACTAGAAACGAGAGGGGCAGGGCCAAATGACGAGACAGGAGAGAACGCATATTATGTCCTGATTGACCATAATATGATCCTCTCCACATAAAACACGTGGGTCTGTCATGATTCTGCCCCTAGACCAGAGAATCAAAACAAGAGCAGGCAGAATCATGACATCCTGGTACATGGTACATGGTTTTTAATATGGTGAGAAGTCACGTGAATTGAATGCCTGTTTGATTCTCAATGCCTCAATTGGAGAGAAGTACTCATCATCTTTCTTTCAAGCATTCTGCCAAATGACCCGGACACTATATGGAGCTTCTGACCCTCCGACACGTACGTCACACTTCCAACATGCATTTGAAATACTTAAATTCAGCGATGCTTGCATTTAGGCGAACTCAGGGCTTTGACCAAATCCTTAACAATAAAACTCACCACAACCTAGTAAAAGCAAGCAGCACTCAAAAAGGATGTAAAAAGATGCAATAATGGCGTTTGCATGGATGTGTTTCTCTGATTTGTAGGTATTGAAGAACAATGGGCCGCCATCATAAGTATTATGATTGGACAATCGATGTTTATTGCACTTGTTGCTTTGCAGCTAGCAATGCGAACGTAAAAGAGGTGCTCTTTTGTAACATTTGCTCATTTTTATTAAATGAACTGAAGGTACGTCAGATAATATAATGGCATATTTGATATGTTACATCTGTAGCTGAAAAACTTTGAACATCTGCCCAAGGCATTGCGCAAGCGTGCCATTGCAGGCTACAGATGGCAACAGAAAAGGAGCTGTCTTGGCCTCCTGCAAGAATCGCTAAAAAAGGTTTGTCAAATTGAGAAAGTTAGATTTTTTAAATTGTGAACTGATGTGTGAAGTTATACCATTTTATCAAATGTTGTCACTGACCGATCAAAAGAGTGTAAATGTGTATACCTTCCAAAAGTTTATTTTGTTCATGTGTAGGAGTAAATTAGCATATTCATGAGCTCAAAGCTAAAAGGCAGTCATGTTTCGTACTGTAGGATGTTATGAAAGTCATGTGCCCAAACTTGATGAAGGGATGGCTGTTTGCTAGTGGCGATGTCACGCTGATCGAGGCCGTTCTGATGAAGCTGGAGTACGAAATCTTCCAGACAGGCGACATCATCATCCAACGGAACGGTCCTGCTGACAGGATGTTCTTCATCGAGCGTGGACGGGTACACGAGGAGATCAAGTCTTTCCAGCAGGAGCTCTCGTCTGGACAGTACTTTGGAGGTGGTGTATGAGAAACTTGCTTTGATTCAGTTTGAACTTAACAGAGACACACATCATATCATTTTTACCAAGAACTTCATACTTTTGACAGGAAGCTAGTAGTATGTGTGAAAGAATTCAGACATAATTCGGACAACTTGGAAAACGACAGAAAAACCTTTAAGTGTGCCATTGGTATATTTAAAAGAAAATATATATACCGTATACATACTGTCAGTCTACTTTTATGTCGACTTACTGTAGGTCTACTTGTTTTCATCATTTGATGGAGAAATGCCGTTCTCTATAAAAGTGTTATGACGTCTTTGGCTTGTAGTTCAGTTTCTTGCTTATATATTGAATGTTTTTTCTAAACCTTTATGTCTTTGCAGAGATCAGTTTGCTCTTGGGAGGAAGGCAGCCTGCTCAATTTCGTGCCTTAAGTTCCTGCACACTTTTTTCCTTGTCTGTGGACAAGCTGCAGGAACTTGAGAAGAACATTCCTGATGTGATCGCTGATCTGCGGGAAGCGGCTCATCAGCACCTTTCAGATATCGAGCGTACGGAGCCTTTTCAAAGCAGTCAGACTGGGTGTAGTGGCTTTAAAAAATATATATTTATGCTGAAAAAACAATGCGAGTCTGTTTAGAGTGACCTTCTGTAGCATGTCTGGAACGGACTCCCCAACACAAAAGACCACACGATTACCCAGTAATGAGATCCAGGAGTTCTTTTCTTTTCAATCTGTAACAATAATCATCATCAGTGGATTAGCTGGGTATCAGCCTCTCTCCCTCTTGTACACACGTAATATTCACGGAGAGACGCACATAGCCTGTGTTCATGAACGTCGCACACAGGTTGACTCAAATTATACGGCATTTAAACAAACAAATAAAGAAAGATGTAAGTAAAATAATAAATCTGATACATACACGTATAATACATCACAATAATGTTAGAACATTAATTAAATATTATAATGCATAATCACATGCATTAATCCAAATATCCATTCATCAAAACATACCACAATGAAACACATTTAACGGCATGACATGTGTTAGCAAATTGGCTCTCTTCGTACATTGCGTATATATTAACAATAAACAATAAACTAGATCTCTTTATCTCACTAACAAAACTAATTACACAACATACCTGTAACAATAATCATCATCAGTGGATCAGCTGGGTATCAGCCTCTCTCCCTCTTGTACACTAAGCATATCAGACGAATAAGTTAGCAAATGATACATTTTCGTAAAATCATATTACTACTTTCTTTATCACTACTAGCATGCTCAAATGACGAAACTTATTAAAAATCACACTTAGAGAGCGATAGTTATGCCTTAGGCAATAAAAATCATCATACCGTAATATTCACGGAGAGACGCACTGTGTTCATGAACGTCGCGCACAGGTTGACTCAAATTATACGGACTGTCGCACGAGGGGAAACCCCCGAGGTGTTCCACTGATGATGCTCCCTCCCCAACAAATACCCAAGAAAAGTTCCGCTATTTTAACGTTAAGAACAATTATCAGAACAAAATTTTGTGAGGTTCATAGATCCATTTTCTAAATATAAAAGTAGGAAAAAAAACTTAATATAACCACTAAATTAAAGAAAATAATACAATGCAAAAAAACAAAGAATAATTCACACCAGTTACACTTACAGTACATTAAGCAATGCTCAAAACAAAGCTCAGAAGTATATGTTGGTTTTATATATTTGTATGCTTTGACTCTCTGCTTAAGTGTTGTGTTTGTGTGCTTTACAGAAGGTGCTGCGGAGGATGGAAATGAAGATCAAGTGTGAAGAAGATCGAGTGCTTATTCATTTACATTTAATAGATGGATTAGTTTGTAGTGTGTAGGAAATTAAGCCAACAAAAATATAGACGTACCTGTAGAACTTGCTTCCTGAACTGGCTTGAACACTTCTGTGTACACTTTTTATGTTTCTTATATCTGTAACAATAAACAGGTGGAATAGTTTAGTGTGTAGCAGGAAATGAAACCACAAAAATGTAGACATACCTGTAGAACTTGCTTCCTGAATATGATATTGTTATTAATACAATGAATGATTATATAATGTCATATACTCTGATGCATTTATACGCTGTCATACATAAATATCAAGACTAAGAAACGTTCACACACTCGTCTCTGATTTTTTGGGCTTCGTTGATTCTTGTCAATACTAGTGTAAACATATGGAGACATTTAGTAGTAAAGGGCAACCTTTAGTGCTCAAGTCACAGTTTTGGCCGTCTGCTCTTTTAATTTGACATCTTTTGAAGATGAAAATACCTTGGCAGTAGTGTAATGCTATGGAGGAAGGAGAAAGTAAGCGGGATTATAAATCCACATTAAGTGGTTATGACCCAAATCAGTTTTAAAGCGAACCAGGTTAAGGTCTTTGGTCCTAAAGCGGCTTCTTCAAATGCTCCAGAGACTCAGCTTGAGGCCGGACCAAGGAGACCAGGTTGTCCAGCAACCTTTACCAGAATCATCTTCTCCACGGGGAGCCCAGTCACAAGCCACAGATGCTTCTGAATATCAGAAGGCGTGAAATAAGATGCTATTCTCAATCATCATCTATAAAATCTAAAAATTGATACCCATACTTTTCGGAATGCAGAAATTAGAGAAAAACTTTGTATTTGGTCCTGAAGACCTTGAAACGGGACCCAGGCCACAGTCTCGTTCATTAGGGATGTAGATGAAGCGAGGAAGCTCAGAAGATGGAGAGTTAACAACAATGGCTTCCACAGGAATTCTGTTCTTTGTGGAAACTGATACAAGAATCCAAGAAGATGTAAAAGATTAATTTGCTCAGCAGGATGGAGGATCAACCGAACTGGCATTCTAAAGATCTGTTGAGTTAACAGTCTCATCGTATGTCATTTGTTTGTTCATTTAAAGTAAATGTGAAAACTGTTATATCCTTGATCTGCATCCAAGTCTAGATTTTTTAATGTTAACTTGATGTTGTTTTACACATTTGTTAGAAAGACATGATTTACTATATAATGTTTTTACAGTATAGTTCTACGTGTCCAATTGTGATATTTAAGACCCGCCACAGTTTCCTGCATCCACTGCCTTCCACACCAAGCTCTGTCAGACTGAATCAAACCGCTGGGTGTGTTTGCGAGAGCACTTGTGACAGCAATGCCTTCAACGGAATGCAGGGGAACATCTGTTTCTGTCACAGAGACAAAGATGAAAGTTAGGTGTCATTTTGTAGCAAACACATACCGTTCTGTCATGATTCTGCCGCATCATGTCATGTTTCTCTTGGTTTAGTGGCAGGATCATGACAGAACCTCATGTTTAATGTGGAGAGAGGGAATTATTGTTGTTATGGCCTTCCATACACTCTCCGGTCTCTTCTCTGTTCCCATCCTCTCCTTACCTCGTTATTGATTAATGCCCTACAACTGTTCCCCTCTTGATTTGGTCCCTTATTTAATGCCCTGGTGTCTTCTGTCTTGTGCTGGTTCATGGTGGTTTCTTGTGTCTTGTTAGTCTAGTTTAGTGTAGTTAATGTTTAAAGTTTATTTAGTATAGTTAGTATTGGTCCTGTCTTGTCATGTTATTGTATCCCTGTTTTGTTCTGATACCCCACGTGGGTCTATGTTTTATTATTTTTTAAATATATGTTAACATATATTTACAAACAAGAGAAGACAGACAATGACCAAATCAACATGAAAAAACAATAACTCCAAACAAGCAAGCACAAGAGTCCAAGGGAAGTCGCACGAGGGAAAGTCCGACCCGGGGCTAATGCAGGAGCTCCGCACTGCCACTGACCTCGCTCTTCGGGCGACGAAGGTGACGGCGCGAGCCCTGGGTCGTACGATGTCCACACTGGTGGTCCAGGAGAGACACCTTTGGTTGAACCTTGCGCAGATGCGGGACGCTGAGAAGGTTCGCTTTCTCGACGCTCCCATCGCGCAGGGTGGGCTGTTTGGTGATACGGTCGAGGACTCCCAGCAGTTCTCGACTGTAAAGAAGCAGACAGAGGCGATTAAACATATCCTGCTTCCCAGCAGCCCCGCCCCTCTCCGACTTAGACTCCGGCTCCAGCGCCCCCTGCACAGGCGGCCTCCCGGAGAAGGATGTCGAAGAGGCGAGCACCATCCCGTCACCAACCTCCGCGGAAGCAGAAGTGTTCTGACGGGGTGAAGCCAGTGAGATCGAGTTCACCGGGCCCGACCCAAGCAACTACATCGCTAGAGGGTCGGACTGGGACGGTGCCTGCCCCGTCCCAGCAACACCAGCCGGGCCCCTTTCAGGGCCTGGTGCCCACATTCTCACAGAAAGAGCTTTCTCTCTCCCTGGGTCTTTCTCACAGCCGCTCTCACCCTCCGCAGGACGGTGCTCGGCAACCCCACGTTGTGTTCCGGCGAGACACACGGTTGGGTGTAACTCTCAGTGGCCACCAGCACCCTCAGTCAGACGGTGCGGTGTGCCGCGATATCGCCCGGCAGGCACCTCGGCAGAGCCGCTCTCCTCCCCGGGGTCCCCCCCACGACGAGGGAGCCGTACTGCCAGCCATCGAACCACCCCCCACGGGGGCAATGAATCAGATCGAACCTCTGGTCCCCCTGTCTCGGTCCCTGGGAGCCTGGTTGGCTCTTCCCAGCCCAGCACGGTGGCTAGAGCGAACGATTCATCTCGGCTATGCGATTCAGTTCGCCAAGCGCCCACCCAAGTTTCGGGGCATACTCTTCACCTCAGTGGGAGGGGTAGATGCTCCCGTGCTTCGGGCCGAGGTCAATACCCTTCTGGCGAAGGGGGCGATCGAGCTCGTCCCTCTGGCCAAGATGTACTTCTACAGCCCGTATTTCATTGTCCCCAAGAAAAGTGGCGGGTTGCGCCCCATCTTGGACCTGCGTACCCTGAACAAGCACCTACACAAGCTGCCGTTCAGGATGCTGACGCAGAAGCGCATTCTGACGTCCGTCAGACGTCAGGATTGGTTCATGGCGATCGACCTGAAGGACGCGTACTTCCATGTGTCCATCCTCCCTCGTCACCGGCCGTTCCTACGGTTCGCTTTCGAGGGACAGGCATATCAGTATCGCGTCCTCCCATTTGGTCTGTCCCTGTCTCCTCAAGTCTTTACGAAGGTCGTGGAGGCCGCCCTCACTCCCCTCAGGGAGCAGGGGGTGCGCATACTCAACTATCTCGACGACTGGCTCATCTTGGCGCACTCGCGAGATCTGTTGTGTACACACAGGGACCTGGTGCTCCGGCACCTAGACCATTTGGGGTTACAGGTCAACCGAGAGAAGAGCAAGCTCTCCTCTGTGCAGAGCATCCTCTTCCTCGGTATGGAACTCGACTCTGTCTCCATGACTGCACGTCTTCCGAGCGTGCCCAGTTGGTGCTGACCTGCCTGAGGAACTTCAGGCAGCAGCCAGCGGTCCCACTGAAACTTTTTCAGAGGCTCCTGGGACACATGGCGTCCTCGGCGGGGGTGGTCCCCCTCGGGTTGATGCACATGAGACCGCTACAGCACTGGCTACAGAGCAGAGTTCCTTGGAGTGCGTGGCACACCGGCAACAGGCGCGTCACGATCACGCCCTTCTGCCGGCGCACCCTAACCCCATGGTCTTCAATGACCTTTCTGCGGACAGGGGTCCCTCTTGGGCAGGTTTCGAGGCGCGTCGTGGTGACGACAGACGCCTCCCTGCAGGGTTGGGGTGCTGTGTGCAACGGGCACGCAGTGTCGGGTCTCTGGACGGGCCCCCGCCTGCGCTGGCATATTAATCGCCTAGAGTTTTTGGCGGTGCTGCTTGCACTGAGGAGGTTCCTTCCCCTTGTGCAGGACAAGCACGTGCTGGTCCGGTCGGACAGCACGACTGCCGTGGCATATATCAACCGACAGGGTGGTATTCGTTCACGGCAGCTATCGCAACTCGCCCGACGCCTCCTCCTGTGGAGCCAGCAGGTGACGAAGTCTCTGTTAGCCACTCACATCCCGGGCGACCTGAACCAGACAGCCGATGCGCTCTCTCGTCAGTCGACGCCCCGCGGAGGCGGCTCCGCGCAGTCCAGCTCATTTGGGTGCAGTTCGGGCAGGCATAGGTGGACCTGTTCGCCTCCCTGGACACCACCCATTGCCCGCTTTGGTACTCCCTGACCGAGGCCCCCCTCGGCACGGATGCCTTGGCGCACAGCTGGCCGCGGGACAAGTGGAAGTACGCCTTCCCCCCAGTGAGCCTCATTGCACACGTCTTGTGCAAAGTCAGGGAAGAGGAGCATCAAGTGCTACTAGTTGCGCCTTACTGGCCCAACCGGACTTGGTTCTCGGAGCTAATGCTCCTGACGACAACTCATTGCATTGAAGTGGCGCCTCTTCTCGTCCTGGTGTTCTTCTCGTGGAGAAGACCCACGGATATACTCGATCGGGAGCGTGCTGTCCTTCCTGCAGTCGAGACTCGAGAGCAATCTCTCCCCTTCCACGCTGAAGGTGTATGTAGCCGCTATTGCCGCTCATCACGAACCAGTTAGTGGGAAGTCTCTGGGACAGCACGACCTGGTCATTAGGTTCCTGAGGGGCGCGAGGAGTCTGAATCCAGCCGGTCCGCGCTCCGTTCCCTCTTGGGACCTCAATGTGGTCCCTCCAGAGGCCCCCCTTCGAGCCCCTCGGAGATGTCGCTCTTTCTCATCTCTCGATGAAGACGGCTCTCCTAGTGGCGCTCGCTTCCATCAAGAGGGTAGGGGACCTACAAGCATTTTCCGTGGCCACGGATTGCCTAGAGTTCGGGCCTGGTCAATCTCACGTTATCCTGAGACCCCGGCCTGGTTACGTGCCCGAAGTTCCCACCACTCCCTTTAGGGACCAGGTGGTGAACCTGCAGGCGCTCCCTTCTGGGGAGGAAGACCCAACCCCTTCCGTGTTGTGTCCAGTGCGCGCGCTGCGCCTCTACTTGGACCGCACGCAGAGCTTCAGGAGCTCTGAGCAGCTTTTTGTCTGTTTTGGGAGGTCAGCACAAGCGGAGGGCTGTCTCCAAACAGAGGTTGGCGCACTGGATCGTGGACGCCATCACTTTGGCTTACCGATCACAGGATCTCCCGTGCCCGCTTGCAGTGAGGGCACACCCCACCAGGGGTGTGGCCTCCTCGTGGGCACTGGCGCAGGGCGCCCCTCTGGCAGACGTATGTAGAGCTGCGGGTTGGGCTACGCCCAGCACCTTCGCGAGGTTCTACAGCCTCCGTGTGGAACCGGTATCAGCCAGAGTCTTACAAGACACCGCCAGGTAAGTCCGGCAGCCGGTGGGCGTACGCCTGCGATAGCGCCCCTCCCTAGGTGAGACGCGGCGCTATCTAGCCTCCCCTCTTCCCCCCACGTGGGTGAAGAGTAGGCATTCCATCCATCACTAAGCACTCCTCGGCGGCGGGCCCGTCGGAGCGGCCCTGCCTCCCTTGGCCTGTTTCTGAGCTCTAGCAGTGACTCAAACAAGGCCTAGTGCTCCACACGTAGTAACCCCCCCACAGGGCGGTTCCGTCTGATGTCTTCTCATGAATGGCTCTCACACGATGGCCCATGACCTCTCCCAGGTGTACTTCAGCTGCTCGCGACACCCTCTCGTGTCTGCATGTCTCCCACGTGCTCTCCCCTATCTGGTGAGACAGTGTGTGAATCTCCACTAGCTCCTCCCTGTGGTAGGAAGTGGTCTCCGTAGCGCGTTCCCTCAGGGGGGAATGACGCTTCCCAGTGGCCCTTACGGTGCCGGGCGGCTTCTCGCTGTTAAGAGAACTAGGCCGCCGTCCGTGACGGCCGGTGGTAGGGGCTCCCATCTTTTTTAGAAAGCTCTGGACTCCTTCCCTTCCTCTGGAAGGTTACAATTCTTGCTTGCGCTCACGTCTGACACGCCCAGGCCAGTCAGCGTCGCTTCGCGAGGAATTGTGACGCGGCACAGAGCTGTGGCGTTTTCCGAGGAACCCCATTCTGTCGACACAACGTCGAGAGACCGACAGAAAGGGAACGTCTCGGTTACGTATGTAACCTCCGTTCCCTGATGGAGGGAACGAGATGTGTGTCCTTCATGCCACAACGCTGGCCGCCCGCTGCAGCAGTCGGGGCAAGATCCTCAGGCTCCTCAGCACAAAAGGTGAATGAATGCGGCACGCCGGCTCCCTTTAATACCCGGATATCCGGGGGCGGAGTCCGGCATGCAAATTTCATTCGCCAATTTTCATTGGCCTGTTCAAGTCAGTCAGAGAAGGTAGGTTCTCAAGTCAAACCCCATTCTGTCGACACAACGTCTCGTTCCCTCCATCAGGGAACGGAGGTTACATACGTAACCGAGACGATTTATACCCACCTAGTTATTTTTAATACTGACCCTTGAAGCACAAACTTCCACAGGAAACCGACCACAGTTTGGTGAAATGCATATTCCACAAATTAAATGCGTTATTTTTGTTTTATTGGCTCACACAGATAAAAATTACCCAAAAATATATTGTACACAATATATGCGTTTAGATGGATCAATAAGCATTGTGTGCATTTTGCAAGCTTCTGCTGCAAAGCTGCGCATGCCGCTGCGTTCCAAAGTTCAAGTTTGGTGAACTCTGACCTGCGAATAACTTTCCGGCTAAATGTACGGATCTGTGAATTTTTATGAAAATAATAAAGGCAAGTTATTACTTCAACATAGGCTCGATTTGCACGCAAACAGAATCAATATAAATAATTACTTCCTCAAACACATTCTCTCACTCTCGTTATATCCAGCAGCTCTCATGAACCTCTGGGCCATCCTACATCTCAACGGTAAGGCCCAATACCTACGAGCCTTACAGCAGAAGCCACACGACACCATCACACAGTCCAACCTGAGGAAGCTGTGGAACATCATGGAAAAACAGGGCTTGAGGACCATGGCTCCTTGACTTTGGATGGCTTTTATTATTTTTTGAAGGTTTGAAGTGAGATGTTCGCATTGGTGAGGTAATACAGAGTATGGAAGCCCTCAAAACCTAGTTTACCTCACTGGATTCTCAACGTTATGAGAGCACCCAGGTCTGGTCAAATGGAGAGCTTCTGGAACGCTCTAGAACCACAGAGGACCTCTGCTTTGCATCCTCAACTGGAGTCTTGAATGTGTAGTTGCCCCTTCAATAAATACTTGAAGTGTCATGACAAATGAGATTTTTATTAGCTAGTTGACATTTAATAGTCTTGAAGGGTAATATTTGTCCCAAGGCTGTATAAAATTCCCATGAGCATGAACAGTACGATAACAAGTTCCTTGATCCGTAGGATTGGAATCATTCATATTTAATGAGTTCATTGTGGCTTACGGATGAAACGTTTGCATTTAATTTTATGCATGCTTGATTCAACGAACACATCGACAAGCTAGCGCTGTGCTAAACCAGTTGAGCTACGGAAAACTCATGAAGCAGAAACAAAAGGACTGGTGTTTTTTCTCCTACAGTTCTGACTGAAATCGAACAATAGTCCTTAAATAGTCTGATCTTAATAACATATTAGAAAGCTCAGTAAAGAACACGTAAAATTAAAAGGATCGTTCAGCCAAAAATGAAAATCCTTTCATCATTTACTGACCCTCATGTTTTCTAAACCTGTCTAAATGTCTTCGTTCTGCTGAACACAAAGGAAGATGTTTGGAAGAATGCCAAACGGATCTCATTCCCTATCTACTGCCATAGTAGGGAAAAGAAATACTGTGGGAGTCAATGGGGGATGAGATCCCCTATGGAGGGATATTTCAGTCACAATATAAACTAAAAGTCTAAAACTGAAAGTTTTAAACCTAAACTAAAAGTCAGAATTTGAAACTAAAAGTCCAATTGAAAATGAATTTGGTATATGGTATTGGGCATTTGGTATATAGGATTGGGTATTTTGTATGTAGGATTGGGCATTTAATCATTTAGCCATTTAGGTTTGAGGTTTTGGGGATTTAGGATTGGGCATTTGAGGATTTGAGGAGTGTATGCAAATTAGGAGGCGTGGCCCACATACTGGAGGGCGCTAAAGAGCACACTAATGAAACCAGAGCGAGTGAGTGGCTGGAGCGAGGATCTGAGGCGCCGTATAGAGTTTAAATCAAACTGTGATTATGAATACATATATAAAAGCGTCCATACACATATACATTGCTCACATATACATGTATAGTATTGGATGTTCAAGCAAACACATATGAAAAACATGTGCGCACTTATATGAAATCCATACCAATACATATTATGTTAGCATGCATATAAACTCGATGCGTGCAAAAAACATCTGAGAGCGATAATAGCATTGACGTCCATTAGTCCTTTACTTGCTTGTGCAAGTTGCAATGAAGATGATATAGCCGATTTCTTTAATAGCGTTTTACACTGCCTAACACGTATACAGCAGGATCCCAGGGAGACACTATAGAGATTTAGAACAATTGCCAGAACAATTGACAGTCTTTTGTCCGTGGTTCGTTGTCAAAAATGTCGAAACCAGAGAACTCGTTGTTGTTCTCGAGACGTTGTACGCTGCGCCAAGCTTGATGGTGGGAGAGCTGCTGGACAACTACCAGTCCCACCACCGACATCAAGAATAGGCCATAGAGGCCGTCCACGTTATGACATCTCGTATGAGTAAATGTGCCAGTTAAACAGAAGCCGGAGACAATGGCACATTTCCCCAATCCTGCTGTATACGTGTAAGGCAGTGTAAAACGCTATTAAAGAAATCGGCTATATCATCTTCATTGCAACTTGCACAAGCAAGTAAAGGACTAATGGACGTCAATGCTATTATCGCTCTCAGTGTTAGATGTTTTGCGCGCATCGAGTGTATGTATGTGCGAGAGTTTTATAGACTTGTGTGTGTGCAGAGTTTATATGTATGTGCGAGAGTTTTATAGATGTTTTTTGCACGCATCGAGTTTATATGCATGCATTACTAACATAATATGTATTGGTATGGATTTCACATAAGTGCGCACATGTTTTTCATATGTGTTTGCTTGAACATCCAATACTATACATGTATATGTGAGCAATGTATATGTGTATGGACGCTTTTATATATGTATTCATAAGCGCAGTTTGCTTTAAACCCTATACGGCGCCTCATATCCTCGCTCCAGCCACTCACTCGCGTGGAGCTGCTGTCCCTAAAGTGCCTCTGCGCGTCAGCCATTTCAAACCCATCCTCCAATATTTGGGCCACGCCTTCTAATTTGCATACACTCCTCAATCCTCAAATGCCCAATCCTAAATCCCCAAAACCTCAAACCTAAATGGCTAAATGATTAAATGCCCAATCCTACATACAAAATACCCCATCCTATATACCAAATGGCCAATCCTATATACCAAATGCCCAATCCTATATACCAAATGCCCAATCCCATATACCAAATTCATTTTCAATTTGGACTTTTAGTTTCAAATTTAGACTTTTAGTTTTGGTTTAAAACTTTCAGTTTTAGACTTTTAGTTTATATTGTGACTGAAAAATCCCTCCATAGGAGATCTGTTTGGTTACAGACATCCTTCCAAATATCTTCCTTTGTGTTCAGCAGATTTAGACATGTTTAGAACAGTCAGTATTTTATTTATTGGGTTTATTTATTTAAATTTTGGGGTGAACTATTCCTTTAACAGTAGACATAAAAAACGGTATGATTTGCTAACAAAATAAAAATTATTTATGCAAGGAAACATACATTTTGTAATATTCTAGTATTTTTTAAATTATCAAAATTATAACTTAATTATAATACGTTTTTCTTCTTCTTTCAGGTGAACTGTTCCTTTTAAATTAATATTTTATTTGAAATACGGATGTAATAATAACTTCCTTTACTTTAGCATTCACAACAGAAGTGTACGTCACTTTTACATTTGTCCGGTCTTAAATGTCATCATATTTAGTTCTCTACAGTGTAAATTATAATGTATAAGTTAAAAACAGCTGAGACCTCAGTAGCTGTAAGAGGGAGTGTGTCTTTCCTCAAGATGGTGAGAGAGTTCTTTTTTTTAATGGTGTGGCATTTGTATAAATTATGATTGATTTGTAGCTATTCTTTCATCTGTTTTTGTGACGAGAGATAAAACTTTGATTCTATAATAAAGTTTTGCTGTTCCTCTCTCTTCTCCAGACTATATATGTTGAAACAAAAAACATTAGAGGGGTTCATGATTCTTTCCCTTTTATTTTGTCCTTATTTGATCAAAAAAAATTTTAATGCTTTGAACAATGATTATAGCAAAACTCAACATTTCAACAATTTGATATAAAAACCCCTTCTCGACCCTGGAGAACTAGATAACTATAGACCTATTTCGAATCTACCTTTCATATCTAAAGTTCTGGAAAAAGTAGTCTCAACTCAATTATGTTCCTTCCTCCAAAGGAATGACATCAATGAAGAATACCAGTTTGAATTTAGAGCACATCACAGTACAGAGACTGCTTTGATCAGAGTTACAAATGATCTGCTTATGGTGTCTGACCGAGGTTTTATCTCCTTATTGGTGCTGCTAGATCTTAATGCTGCATTCGACACCATTGACCACAGCACGCTCCTACATAGCTCGAAAATGATGTCGGTATTAAGGCTATAGCTTTGAAATGGCTTAGACCTTATTTATCCGACTGTTTTCAATATGTGGCGATAAACAATGAGGTGTCATGCAAATCGCAAGTCCAGTACGGTGTACCACAGGGCTCAGTCTTAGGGCCTATGCTCTTCGCATTATACATGCTACCTCTACGAGATATAAAAAAGCAACACGGAGTAAGCTTTCACTGTTATGCTGCTGATACGCAACTTAATATATCCTCAAAGCCTCATGAAACACAGCAACTCCATCGAATAGTGGAATGCATAGTAGATATAAAAAATTGGATGAGTAACAATTTATTATTACTGAACTCAGACAAAACTGAAGTGTTATTTATTGAATAAAAAAATGGAGCTGTGACCAGGCCCTCAGACATCGTGACGGAGGAACTAGCGGTGAGATCTGCTTCATTGCCCCCAGTGGGGAGGAAGCTTCTGTCCCGCCAGGGTCAGGGCCCTGGGGGGGCGAGTGGGTCTGCTGACTTACCTGCCTTAAATCATCGCTGCCGAACGCACCGTCGCGCAGAGGGCTGCAGAAGTGGCATGTCACAAAGTTGAATTGAGGCTGTTGCATGCTGTGGGCACCCAGGGAGAAGGAAGCTCTGAGAAGGGCCCGGCTTGAAGTGGGACGTGTCAAGGACCATCCCATGCGGCTCGACAGCAATCACGTGGCCAGAGCTGCGCCCGATGTCCTTGGTCTCCCCGGGTGGCTCCTGGCAGGGAGTTGATGTCCTCCATTGAAACTTCTGTCCGTGGGGGGCCACCTGAGGAGGGAGAGCCGGAGGTGCGGAGGGGCGGGGCTGCTGGGATGCAGACGCCAACCGGGACATTGACGCCCTAGTGGGGGCCGTGTCGCGGCGGAGAGACTGCTATTTCGTCGAAAGACACGAAAGTCCTCGGTGTTGTCACCAAGCAGCCCACGCTGTGCGATTGGTGCATCAAGAAAGCGGACTCTACGCTGCCTGTCACTGTTTTATTCACATGTTACGCTGCCTGTCACTGTTTTATTCACATGTTACGCTGCCTGTCACTGTTTTATTCACATGTTACGCTGCCTGTCACTGTTTTATTCACATGTAATGCTGCCTGTCACTGTTTTATTCACATGTTACGCTGCCTGTCACTGTTTTATTCACCTGTAACGCTGCCTGTCACTGTTTTATTCACATGTTACGCTGCCTGTCACTGTTTTATTCACATGTTACGCTGCCTGTCACTGTTTTATTCACCTGTAACGCTGCCTGTCACTGTTTTATTCACATGTTACGCTGCCTGTCACTGTTTTATTCACATGTTACGCTGCCTGTCACTGTTTTATTCACATGTAACGCTGCCTGTCACTGTTTTATTCACATGTAACGCTGCCTGTCACTGTTTTATTCACCTGTTACGCTGCCTGTCACTGTTTTATTCACATGTTACGCTGCCTGTCACTGTTTTATTCACATGTAACGCTGCCTGTCACTGTTTTATTCACCTGTTACGCTGCCTGTCACTGTTTTATTCACATGTTACGCTGCCTGTCACTGTTTTATTCACATGTAACGCTGCCTGTCACTGTTTTATTCACCTGTTACGCTGCCTGTCACTGTTTTATTCGGATGTAACGCTGCCTGTCACTGTTTTATTCGCATGTAACGCTGCCTGTCACTGTTTTATTCACCTGTAACGCTGCCTGTCACTGTTTTATTCACATGTAACGCTGCCTGTCACTGTTTTATTCACCTGTAACGCTGCCTGTCACTGTTTTATTCACATGTAACGCTGCCTGTCACTGTTTTATTCACATGTAACGCTGCCTGTCACTGTTTTATTCACATGTAACGCTGCCTGTCACTGTTTTATTCACATGTAACGCTGCCTGTCACTGTTTTATTCGCATGTTACGCTGCCTGTCACTGTTTTATTCACATGTAACGCTGCCTGTCACTGTTTTATTCGCATGTTACGCTGCCTGTCACTGTTTTATTCACATGTAACGCTGCCTGTCACTGTTTTATTTGCATGTAACGCTGCCTGTCACTGTTTTATTCGCATGTAACGCTGCCTGTCACTGTTTTATTTGCATGTAACGCTGCCTGTTTGCTTTTGATACTCTTTCTACAACGACATGTTTGTGCATTTGCTATGTTTTACGTGTTGGCAGACTTCAAATTTAGAGTACATGTTGGGCAGACTAATATATGTACAATTATTTAAATGGTTGTTTTTTAACAGACTATAGAAATAGTGTATGAGGTCACACAACTGGCTAGAGATTCTATGGAGAATACGTCCTACATTCTAGACGTTATGACCCCTGAAGTAAACATAATAATACTGTTAACACTTCTACACAATAAATAGGACAATGTGCACAATTAAAAAATGTATAATATTTTTCAAAAAGTCCACAAGACTGAGGGCTTTCACAGGTACCAGGCAGAAATGGCATTACAGTCAAACATTTCTTTGAAGTAAGTCTTGCTTTTCTGTTGTTATTCCTTTCTGGCTAACATATTTATGAAATGTCAAATATTATAGTATGATTGTATGTTACTGCTGTAACAAAATAAATAACTTGACTGTAATTTTTATTTAATACACCCTGTGGGGGAAGTTGCTGAGTTTCACTGGGGGGACTAAGACACAAATAGATTTTAAACATTGCATGTATTTAACATTTGTGATATACTTTTGCTTGCTATTAAAAGTTGTTTCCATACTGGCTGTGTACACCACCAAACATGTTGAAATGATTTTAAGCATTTTAAACAAATTGTTTGTAATAATTGGTTTTATAATTTTTATCTAATACATTTAGCTTTAAGGAAACAGTATGTATATATCATATTTTAATACAGAAAAGCAGCCCAGCGTGATGAACACAAGGATGATAACACAGCAAAATAAATAGCATAAACAACATAAAAATAAGACTTTAAACGCCGTGTAACAAATATTCGTTAATGCCGTTGTCGAAACACAAAAGTATGCATGCGTGTTATAACATCATTGCGCTACAGGCAGGCACGTCAGACAGTGACTGGTCGTGAAGCAGGAGTGACGGGTAACGTGTCAGCTGTCACCTGACACGCAAAGGTTTAACCCCTCTCTTCTGTCGTCGAGCACTGACCTGACCTCCTCTGTCAGAAATTACATCATTGCTCGTTTCCTTCATGAATGACAAGATATATGACACCTGCATTCCAGTGTTTTCAACAGGAAACATTTTTTAGACTCATTTACAAGAAAAATAAAAACATAAGCACAACATTATAAGTGTCTGCCGCATGTGTTTGTCAGGCCTAAAATGTTTCATTGAGTTCTCTGAGATGTCCACATGTGATATTGATGTTTAGGAAGCCACCATTCAAAACTTGCGAAAACGTCAACACATTACAGATACCTTCATTATGTACATATGATGTAAACCCCGTCATCATTTTCTCACTCTTATTTCCATTCGTTTCCTTCCGGCACGCATCACACACAAACCTGTTATACAGCATCAGTCACAGAGACCACGTCATTACACTTCGTATACCTGACCGGTTCCAGCTACACTGGTAACATATTCAAGAGGAAGATTGTCATTTCCTCTACGGTTCTTTTACATTGCACAAAATAAAATACAGTATTGACATCCAGGCTAATGTAGTGGGAGAATTGTAATCATTGTGCTGTTGTGTTACAACGGTATTGATCAACAAAAACATGACCAAAAGAGGCAGAATCATGACAGAGCCACATGTTTAGAGAGACCTAGTGTGTTTTGTCATACCAGTTGCTCTCTGCGGTCTTATTATTCTTGTTCCTAATTTTTAACGGATAATGATTTCATGATTTGGTTCCCTATTTTATGGCCTTGTGTTTTCTGTCCGGTGCCAGATCGTTTTGCTTTATGCCTTGGAAAAGACATTGCGTCTTATTCCGTGAGTCCGAGTCAAATCAAAGTCAAGTCTAGTCTAGTCAAGTGTTGTCTTTAGTCTAGTTTATTTAGTCTACATTCCCGTTAAGTCTGTGATTATTATGGCTCTATCTTTGCTGTTTTGCAAATATGCTTCCTGGGTACAAGCAAGTTTTCTACCGCGTCTCTTGGCTCATACATTACTGTGAAATACAAGGTTATGTCAAAAACACATGAAAACAGTCCATTATTTCTTGAGCGAAAGTAAACTGTCGGATATGTATCCCTAAACCGGATCAGTGAATTAAAGTGACTTGTTATTGTGGAATAAGCCCCAGTGTGATACAAGAAGACCCTTCGCGTCGTGTCCTCATCATCACACTGTCAGGGCTTATTCTCCGGCTGCATTACATTATCCCTACATATACCTGCTGCTGTCTTTTCGTCAATGTTAATGAAACTAGAAAATACTAAATCATTAACTGCTCTTGTGTGTTTATTTAATTCAATTCATACAGCGAAGAAGACATTTCATTTCTACATTATTCAGTTTCTTTGTTAAACAACCGTTAAGTAACCCACAGTACCTGATAAGATTTTGTCAACCCCTACTTTGGCCAAAATAGTCTGTCATTCCTTCTTTCGAAGTGGAACACACCTACAGTATCCCTACACATTTGTCCACCAGTCAACAGCAAAAAGTTATAGCCCATTGCTCCAGTCTCTGAATGTTGGCTGTAAAGAGAATAACCACTTTCCTGCAGCTGACTGATTTTAATATATGCTCATCCAAAAGAGTGGAAAAGTGATGTCTGTGTCACTGAAAATTGATGCAAAAAAACAACAAAAATATAAATCCCGGCTACCCTAAAATTAATTTGAGACAATTTAAAATTGAAACCGACTTTTTAAAAACATCATTAACTTGTTAAAATTGTCAAAATGTAACAGTGTTAAAAATACTTGTGAGGGGCCTCCAAAATAAATGTTGTTAAAAGGGCCTCCAAATATTTAGAACCAGCCCTGTGTACATGTCTCATCATGTCACAAAAATATAGGGCTCAAAACCACAGTTGTGGTCACGTGTGTGCTTAAGACTGAGAGAAACAGTTTGGAATTTATGACAATGAAACGAGGAATTTGCTTTCTTTTTCCCACATATAACAAGCAGTACAACAAAGCTTAACAAATAAGGCCCGATGCAAGACATTCAGCTCCCATAAGGCCCATGTTCCTGGAGAATTATATATATATATATATATCATTGTAACATTGATGCTCAACAAGGCATCTAATGAAAAACGTATCAAATAGAAGACATTTTCAATGTTGTGCAATATAACAAAACCGTGCAAAACTAAATAAAAGGAAACCAAAACGCAAAAAAATCTTGGAGAATTATATTTTCAAGAAAAGAGAATGTGAAGCTGATGTCACGCTTTATGTTGCAGTGGTGCCGGCGTAACACAGCAAGACCCACCTACCAAAGTTATGTTTCCTATTCAAACTAAAACAAAAACTTAACACTGCATTGAACGCACTATAAGCGATCCTACCAATATGGCGCAACAACACAACACAGCGTGACATTCTCTATAATAACTGCACCTTACCACAGCAAGCCCACACCATCAGTTTCAACATCACAATTGAAACTTGTGACCTTTCACTCACCTAAAAAACCCATATTGGACATCGAGAAATGTCTCCGGGGTTTTGTGTTCACACGATGGAATTCAATGGGGGGGGGGGGGTCAATGTTGTCTGGTCTCTAACATTCTTCTTTTGTTATTTTCACAAGTCAGTCAGTCAGACAGGTTTTAAATGATGGTAATTTAACGTGGGTTAAACACTGTGAACCTGTTAAGTGGCTCAGTTTATCTCCACAGAAACCTAACCAAACACAAATACAAAAACAAACAGAGCAATCAAATATTTACTCGAAGGCTGTCAAATCAATGAATCGACTCCAAAATAAACATGAGTGAAAGTGTGTGTGTGTATAATTCTGTACATATGTACATTTAAGAAATATGTATGATGTAGCCTTTTTACATTATATTTGCATAAACATTTATGTAAATATTTGTTATATATAGTACATACAAATATACACAACACGCACATATTATGTTAACGTTTATTTTTCAATCTCTTAATTGCGATTAATCGTTTTGACAGCACTAAAGAATTATTTTGCATATCAGTACAATCTTCAACCTCTACAAATTCACAGCCCAAGTTACTTCAACCCAAATGAAAGCTTCAATCTAGCGAGTCTGACAAAATCCTGACTTGTTTGCAAAACCTGATTTTCACAAAGCTTTTCGGTTGAACAGAATGACTTGTTAGCAGGTCAGCATGGAGCTGTGCATATTCCTCCACATTCTCATCGTCTGCTGAGGGTTCCGCTGGTGCACCAGGAGCAGGTCTTTGTGTACACATACGTTCTCTCGGTCTTGTTCGCGGATGTCAAACGTCTTAAAACCATCATGTTTCACTGGAGTAATTCCAATGGCTTTAAAGCACATTCCCGTGTAGACATCATCAATAGGGAAGAAGGGTATGTAGAAGGAAACATGGTAAAGAGACGGGAGAAGGTTTCCAGAAAAGAGAAAGCCTCCACCCCCAGCATACGGTGGGTACGGGCCTTCGTAGAAAGACTGAGGAACGTAATATTTGATTTTAGGGTCACGTAATGGGGTGGCTGAAAAAATGATCTGCCCCGTGTACAGAGATGACCTCTGTGTAGGTTCTAAAGACTCCAAGTGTTTCAGTATGGCTTCAGTGTTCGCAAAAACATCATCGTCACCCTTAAACACAAATGACACACGTGGACAGTTATCCACCATCCATTTGAAGAACACGTGCTCCTTCAGTGTCAAGTTATAAAACGAGTCTTGAAAATCCCAAATGAGAAGGTCTCGAAACTCTTGAGCTTCCAACGAAAGCAGTTTGTCAAGACTGGGATCATCCATAGACGATCGTCCTAGCAGAAAGACAGTTCGCACCTGTACCCCATTTTCAAACACGCCTTCTTTTCCCCAGGTCTCTCGCACCGCCTGGCGCCTCTCAAAGTGCTTCGGCGCGGATTTGATAGCAAAGAGGAGGAAGATGTTCTCTGCTTCATTCCCCAACATACACTTTTCGGGCTGATCGATAAAAATGGGCGGATCCCGACATTCCATGCCTTTAAGAAAGTCACGGTAGAGGGAAGGGTATGATTGAACATCCTGAATATTTGTTTGCAGTAACTCAAAACTCTCGGCTTGACACCGGAACCGGTTACGCGGGTCGTCGAGCGTTTGGTTTCTGGCAGCGTCAAACTGCCTGAGTAGAGCATGAAGTTTGCGGTTCCAGAAGGCACCGTTTTTTGGAATGAACTTCTGGAAATCCTCAGAAATATTCAGAGGTGGAAGTTTATACGGTGTGGCACTTTTGACATCCCTGACGGTCACTATGGTGGTGGTGGTTGTGGTGGTGGTGCGTTTTTTCAGGGGGGATGATGTGACTGATGGGAGTTCAGTCAGATCTCTTTGAGAGTGCCCCACATTCTTCAGCTTCGAATAAAAAATTAAAAGGCACAGGCTGCTGGCTAATATCATAATGAGGAATTTTGAATACTTGAATCTCATCTTACAACAACTCCAGGCCACACTTTTAAAGACGTCTTTTTGTTTTTCACAAGAAGTGATGATGGACTTTCTCGGGGGTTCTCGTTTAGTTAAGCGGGAGATGTTGTCACGTTTGTAGCGTTACCAGCACGACTGGAACTTCCAGATTCATGAATCTCCGTCTTTCTTTTTGAAGAAAACGCTACTTGAAAATCACGTTCCCAATGATGTCAGCCACGGCGCACCTGCTAAAAACAAACACAGTATTATTAGTGAAAATGTCTAAGTCAACATGAGCATCCCCGAATTTGACTGATAAAAAAAGTGCGTTTACATACTCTCGATACGTTCTTTTCTATTTACGACTGTATGAATTCTCCACACATATTAGAACTTAAAATCTGGGGGTTGCGTGGAAGGAAACGAGCTAGTACACGTTATTAATACAAGCGTCTGCACGATGAATCATATCTCAATCGCGATGTCAGGCTATGTGTTAAAGTTGATTAAGTTAATTTAATTCAGTAATGCAAAGATGTTACTGTTATTTCATTTTATAACATTTCATTTTATAACATTTCATTTTATAACATTTCATTTTAGTTCTTGTTGCTAGTTTGACCTGTAAATCTCAGTTGAGAAATACAAATTTCATCTTTTTTCAGTTATCTGTGTTTGCATTTCCTTGATATCGATTGATATCGATAGATTGACTCATTACACACGGTTTATCGCATCGCACATCGCACAATAATTACCGCAATAATCGCAACGTGACATCGTGCAGCCCTAGACATCTTATTCATCGTTACTAGCGACAGACACACACTGTCTGCTGATCTTAAATGAAATACAACCTTTACATTTGTTGGAAATCTGGTCTTCGGGGATTCATTAAAAAGAACAAGCTCGAACCTGAGGTTCACTCTCGCGAGGATTAAATGCATTGAGCTCAGGGAGAGACAGACAAGATGTGCTGGAAACGCAACGGGTGTCTTCGCGACATATAATGCAGCCTAAGAAGATACCGAAGAAGTCAACTCGCTATGTTTTGACATCAGCTACTTTTAATCATTCATTTCTGATGAACCATCACCGATCCAAAGTGTTTTAACAGCAACCAGCTATAGTATTTAAACACACACACACATTTATATAAACAAAATACGCAAACCCAGAACTCACCCTCAGATGTGTTTTACACTTCACCGCGACGATCTTCGCAGTCTGACCAGAAAGGAATTAGGAAGGAATGAAATACAGTTATTGACCACCAGCCGATTCTTCACACTGACATCAGGACGGAAGAGACTTCACACTCCTTCTATTTCCATCATCACCTATGGCAGGTTCGTTTGGATAAACCCACACACCTGTGCACTGAATCAATCGACTTCAAGCACTCGCATTCGACTCTCGAACGAGTCGTTCTGCGGGACCGATTCTCGAGCACGTGAGTTCAGACACGAAGCATCACATACATCTCGGTTTCCGGGAACCTCGACAGGCGTACGCGGTCTTCTCGTTGTAGTTACAACACTTTATATAATTAACAGTTATATCTGTCGAGACGTCATCCTTCACGTTTCATTCTCGCCGTGAAGTGTAAATGTTGCTTTTCTGAAATGACGTTTCATTGAAACCTCGACTAAAACAGCAGTGATGAAATAGTGAAGAACGCGAAAAGCATGAAGAGATCGCATACTTGCATACTATATAGTTGGCAAAAAGCGAATAGTGTGCCTACTGAGAGAAGAATTAAAATACGAAGCATTCATATTGATCTTATTTTCAGCAGTTTATTTACGTTTGTGTTTTATATGTATTTAAAATATTATATATTGCTTGACAGACGCTTTAATATTAAACAAAAACGCCCACGGTGGGGAAAAAACACCAAACTTGACAAGAAAACAAACACTTCCTGCAAGGGTGGCGAAAATAAGCAAACAGGACCCCAAACAAGGAAGGGAATACATACACTGTAAACATAACATAGACAAGGGCACTTCGAACAACCAAACGCACTAGCCAATAGACATGAGGGCATTAAATAGGGAGACTGACATAGGAGATGACAATGGGCAGGTGTGAGGAATGAGACACAGGCGGAAAGCAATACTAGGAACGAGAGGGGCGGGGCCAATGAGGAGACTGAAGAGAACACATATTATGTCCTGATTGACGTAAAACACGTGGGGGCAGAATCATGACAGTTCGGTGTAAATAGTTTCTGAGTAATTAGTTACTGTAATATAATTAGGTCTAATTTTCCCTTGAAGAGTAAAGTAGGGGTTACTCTTGTTTTTCCTGTAATTGAATTACTTTTGATGAAATTGAACTAAATTCTTTGAATGTATTCAATAGTGGAAACAACCTTAAAATCGTAAGTTTAACTTTGAAATGCATGCTTTAATGTATCCTTCTCACATTTGTATACATTCAGTTAATTGTGTGGTTATTGTATTCGTTCAGTTAATACGATAATTTATGTGGTTATTTATCATTTATTTGAATGAAGTAAATAAGCCGTTTCATGTCTATCCTTGAATCAATTCTAATCGAGGTTGATATTGGATATTGGGAAGTAATAAGTAAAGAAATACTTTTTAGAGAGAGTAATTTGTACGGGAATCTAACTACACGTTTGAATATGTAATAAGTAACTAGTAATTCATTACTTTTCCAGAGTAACTAATCCAACACTGCATACACGATGCAAAGTTTCGGGAATGACATCGGCATACAAATACGGGATTCGCTCTTGAAACAGGTATGATGGACATATTGATGGCCATAGTTGGTTCATGAATGCTGACCGACAGACTCACTCGTAACAGTCCATTGCCGCAAACCTACCTGACGTAACTATGTAAACTGCATTGAAATCGTTGAAAAATCCCCAGAACACTAAAAAACAGACTGACAGCCGGTCGTCGACCCAATTTATACTTTCTACATCTTATAAACTAGTTTCTTGCATTTAAATGAGTGTTGTGGAACAAACATTATTATCTCGGTGTCAATAATCCAGTTGTTTTTAGGGAAAATGGTCAATACTACATTGGTAAATAATGCTGGAACTATTCTGTTGCACGTACACTACGGTTCAAAGATAATTTCTGTTCACCAAGCCTGCATTAATTTGATCCAAAGTACAGTAAAATAAGCATGTTCATTTATGAAAGGCACTTTTTAATAAAAAGTATATAGTTATGCATATGATCAAATATATTCTATATTTTGTATAAATTGTATATTGTGAGACTAACCCCCAACCCCATTCAAAAAACTGTTTGAGCACTGAGGGTGTTGTGAGTAGGGTATGAAAGTGGATGAAAGACACAGATAACCCTTACAAGGGTGGTGGAGCAGAAGCCCAACAAGGCCAAAGAACGAGGTCCAGGCCCAGGAAAGCAAACAGAACCTGGTGAGCCGTAGAACAGAGGGGAACCTGGGTATCGTTTCGGATGTTCCAATTTGATTCTGATTCATAAGCTTTCGATTCGATCGAGAATTTTTTAATCAGTAAACATCACATTACAATGATGAATTAAAATGAAACGAAGAGCCACAAATGAATATACAGGATATTAAACACTAAACACACTTGGGGTTTATTGAAACGGATCAGGTTATTTTACATTTAAGATACAGTATAAAAAACTAAATGGGCTGTAAAGAGGGGCTGCAATCATGTGAACCGCTGCCTTTCATGTGAAGGTGATGTTAAATTTGACGACACACCGCATCCCCTATGTTAATGAAGCAATGAATGAACAATATGCTACCTGTTGTAACATCCACCCGTTGCTAAAAGAAAAGGGACATCTAGAGGATAGTATTAGCAATAAAATCCAAGGTAATGTATGTTCAGTGCTTGCGGAAATATGAAAGAAAACAAACAGCTTTTGAGAATTGATATTGAATCGACCGCATTGTGAAATAGGATTAATGCAAGCATGGGTGCGGCAGGCAGAGCTGGAAACCTGGGCGTGGCTGGAAGAGCTGGGAAACCTGGGCGCAGCTGGGTGTGCTTGAAACCGGGGGGTGGCAGGCAGAGCTGGAACCCTGAAGTCAAAGCGGCCATCTTGACTGAGGCACCTGGCACGGAAGAGTCCCGTGCGTCCATCTAGTCAACGATCTCTGGAGCGGAAGAGCAGTGCAAAGCCCAGACACACCACACAGCTGCAGCCACAACTGACAAAGCTGACTCCGGCGACGGGACCTCAGGAACAGATGCCTCGAGTACCACCGGACTTCGGACCGCCAATGAAACGTCCATGGTGGCTGGAGGGTTTGGGCCGGCAGCCATCTTTGGGAGCAGGCTCTGGAGTGGCGACCATCTTGCAAGGAGGCTCTGAACTGGCCCCCATAAAAAGAAAATCTACGATGGAGATCGGAGGCTTAACATGGACAAGAGACGTGGCAGGCTCTGGTTTAGCTGGCATGGCGTGAGCCGACAATGGAGGAGCGCCGTGTTCCCCTACCATGACTCCCGCTGTGAATGTGGAGCCACTCGACTGTCTAAATCCTGCTCCAAAGACCAGTGTGGGACATGAGGTGGCATTAACCGAGAAACTTCTCTACGAAGCCCAAAAATGGAAAATGTATTTCAACGCCACCTCATTCAAATCGAGCTGGTTGCTCAGTTCCACAAAGTCCCTTACATAGTCCTCAATGGTGCCGTGGCCTTGGCGTGGAAGTAACAGACGACCTGCTAGATCCATATTGTTAGTTCAGTTATTCTTTAACAAGTCGGTCCAAGCATGAATCGGAGAGAGTGCAGCTTTTAAGTGACAGAATTTTAATTTTTGGGTGGCGTATCCCCCTAAGTTGTGCATCGTTAAAGAATGCTCAAAATATTAGAAAAGAAATGTAAATTGTATATTAATTTGTATTATATGATATCTCTCCTAACTGCATTTCTCAGGATTATGATAATATAGCTTTGAGCTGCAGTGTGCATCGGCTGAAAGGTTGTCAGCAAAGTCAGCTAATAGTATAAGCGCATTTGTGAAAACATACTCCGTTGTTTTTGATTTGCTAAAAACAGCCATGTTTATGTTTTAAATTGGTCTATTCCTGTAAACTGATCATGGGTCATCGCTCATTCATTGCTGTTTAGTCGGTTTTATTGCCGACTGTTTTAAGATTTAGTCATTTATGGGAAACTATGTCTAAGCAGTTGATCTGGTTTAAAAATTTAGAGTAGCAAAAACATTACATTTAACAGTAAACTTTTATTTGAAACCATCAGCATCATTCTGTCTTTTTTCCTATCTATGGTTTATAGGGCTGCCAGAGATAAGAACTAACTCATTAAAAGTGATTTTAACCTCACCACTTAGGGCGTTCTTTTTGCTGGGTGAGGAAAATACAAAAAAGCACAATGAAGCATTATATCAGGCCTGTATAGGTTAAATCATCGTTTCAATCTCTTTCTACATTACACTATTTCAAAATAAAAAGCATTCCAAAACATTTTGTCTGAGTGAGTCAATGCAAGAAAAAGAGAAACAAAAATATGCAGAGGTACAAAGCGTGGCATTTCCGATAATAATAAAAAGATACGCGCCACTGCAGGAAATCCTATTACGAACAAAGGCTTTTTGTGCACAGTAATACTCCATGTCAGTCGAGCACAAGGCAATGTTTCCCCACTTCTAAAGCTTGGTGTGCACGGCACCCCATATTATTACTGGAACTCATTTCAGTTCTCATGCAACATTGGTAAATCCCATTTAAACAACCAGCCATCATGTAGTGTGTTTTGAGGTCTGGTGGTACAACGGCGTCCTGGATAAAGCAAGGGTATTAAGGCACTGAGTGCTGGTGCTGAAAGGTTCAGGAGGTAAAGGAAAGTTGGTGACTGTCTGCCGTCATACTGAAGTCACAGTGTTAAATGCACGACTGAGCGGAAACTACAGACATGGCAGAGTTGAGGAAAGAGGGTCTTAGCGAAGGTCACTTTCATCTTCCTGTATGGTTTTCTTGATGCGGAGCAGCATTGTAGTGAGCCACTGATCCAGTCGTGAAATGGTGTCGTATTCCTTCACCTGTAACACGAGGAAGGTATTTTATCATTGTTATGTGGTGATATCATCACCACAACCTTGAGATAAGAATAACCAGCTTAAAAGATCAGGGCCTGTATTCCCTGAAACATAGTAAGACTAAAAGTAGCCCTAACTTGCTGATTTAGAAGAAATTCAGACGTGTCTGTAAACTAAATTTGAGCGATTTCACAAAGCGTTTTAGCATTAACACTAGCTCCTAAACCTAGGAGACGTTAGGGGTAGTGAAGAGGACTAAGACCAACTCACAACAATCCTAAAATGGCTATAACATCGGCAGTCTACCTTGAAACGTAAACATTTTAGAAAGATCTCATGACAATGAGCATAACCATAAAGACTTCTTATATCTGCTAACTATTTTTGAGACAGGCAAAATGCTTACAATTTGCTGAACATATACTTTATATGAACATATAGTTTATTTACAAAAAAAGAGAACTCAAAAATAATGTTTTTTATTGCGTTATCGTGTGTTTATTGTATTTGTTAGCTGTGTTTTCTTAACTTATTGCTGCAATAAAAACTTTAAGTTATCTGTTTTTGTAAATGAACTCTTCACTTGTTGAAATTAGTCATTTATTAGTATATTTTATAATCTTAATTGAATTTGGCAATAAATATACATTCCAAATTTTTATTTGAATTTGACAAACTGTTTTATTTTAAGATCTTAAAGATGGGGTTTAATGTTATGTCATGCATTCTGACTTCTCTACACTGATAAACGTGCTGGCTTCTCATGCTTAACTTGTTTAAAAACGAGTTGGATTTATGACGTAGTATTTCTGTACCTGATACACTCCCCCAGCACTCAAACTTCTTTCAGAAAGTTTTTTATCATTCTGAATCCCTGTAATTAATACTAAATACTCTTCGAAGATACGACGTGTGCAATACTACTGTATTGTACTCAATCTTAATATGAGATTGTCAGAAACTGCCTGTGATACGCGTGATCTTTTATTTAAATATGTCAGCATGAGACCTCATTAATATTTCTATGATTAAATGACTGACAGAGACCCATCCTCTATCAGTCAATCACTGTGGTCAAGGTCAGTAATCCTGCTGACTTCATCCATAGCAACGAGGTCAACCCGGACCTTTTTCTTAGCTTAAGATGTCTTTGTGTTCCTTAGTAAAAGTCTCTCTCAGCAGCGTTGTGAATACCTTTTAATTGGAAACTCTAAACTAAAAGCTTTTACTGCTGTTTAGGAGAGCTCTCAGGGTTAAGATAAAAATGTTTTGTGAATACGGGCCCAGATATCTATTTGAATAGAGTAGGAAGGATAAACAGAGGCATTTCTTACAGCGTCGGTAAATGCATCCACATTCTGTTCCTCAGAGGCATCTAAAAGTTTCTGATAAAAAAGAAAAGTACATTAAGCATGTAATGTTCCATTGTGTTATTTTAGGGCTAGAACTGGCAGATGTTTTTAGACACATTTTCACATATTTGCCGAATGAGATAATGAATTTAGGACATGCGCTCTGTAGAGCAGTTTGTCCGTTTAGGGCTACTGTAGAAACAACATGGCCAAGGTGTATGTAGATAGAAATAGCTCATTCTAAAATAATAAAAACATAACTTTTCATTATGTAAGATCTTTATAAACCTTTAAACACATAGTTATATATATATTCTATTGTATTTCTAAAAATACACACTGGACCTCTAAATCAATTAAATTAATACATTTACAGATTTGGGAGACATTTATTCAAAGCAAATAAAAGTATATTGTATTCCCTAGAATCAGACATTGGCGTTGATAGCGCAATCCTCAACCAAGTTAGCTACAGGAACTAATGTTTTATTTATATTTTGAGTTTATAATAAAATTAAGGTTTGAATTCAAAATTACAGCATTTTATAATGATAACAAACCAATGCCAAACATTGCTGGGGCAATACCAGGGAAAATGTTTCAGACTTGAATGTCTCTTTGTTTTCATATAAACATATACAGTATGCCTGTGTGTATGTACTCGCAAATTCCCACGTTTTACTGTAATATGCTCTTTTTGTTTCCTGATAAAACCGAGTTGACAACCTCACCTTGACCAGTTTGCATTCCCGTGAATCTGAAAAGGCTGGAAACATTTCCTCATACTTCTGCATTGCGAGCTACAAAAGGAAGACGAAAAAAAGGGAAATGAATGAGAGCTCCAGAACACACAGCTGTTTTGTTTGAAAGTGGGCTTGCTTTATTATACCTTAGCATTAAACATGTCCACACAGAAGTGGCAGAGAGCAGCTTTGAAGAAATAATCCTTTGCACTGTACTTCAGCAGATTGCTGTCCATTGCATGGGTTGCAATCTAAACAAAAACGACACAAATGGTAAAATGTTAATAAAATAACTAATATAAATATAAACAAGCAAACATTTTTAATTCTAAGAACAACATGAAAACAGTCTCCTATGGGATCAGGTCATTTCACATTACACTATTTCAAAATAAAAAGTTACAAGCATTCCATTCATTTTTCAAACAGCATGCAAAAAATGATACAAAGAGTGCCATTTCTGATAAGAATACAATATACACATCCCTGCAGAGAATCAAACTACTATTTCAGGTGTATAGAAACTCTCAGTTTTTACCTGTTCATAGATCTCGATAGCCTTAGGGTACTTCTCCATCTGAGCGGCGTATG
This sequence comes from Barbatula barbatula, assembly GCF_947034865.1. Taxonomy (NCBI): domain Eukaryota; kingdom Metazoa; phylum Chordata; class Actinopteri; order Cypriniformes; family Nemacheilidae; genus Barbatula; species Barbatula barbatula. Next base: position 2,524,875 of record NC_136773.1, read on the forward strand.
TTGCAACTTTAAGCAGACACTTGTTTGCTGAACTTTGGTTTTGGAGACAGAAAAACAGATTCTCAGATCTCAAGATAATTACGCTGTTTAGTGCCTAAAGGACCTTCACCTTAATAAATTCTTTGTAAACATGAGAGGAAGTGGGCAAAGGTTGGCTGTCAGCAAACACATTATGAGCTGCTTAATAAATCCTGATTATGTCATGAATTGCAATCTAAACCAATGACCGGTAGCAAATAAACATTTTATAAGTAACTAATTTCCTACTTCCCCGTTTGACCTTATGACGTGATATGGCTTGGGAAACACATACCTTGTGGACTCCTCGCCTTTATAATAATCCGCTGCCTGTTCATAATGAGCTATTGCCTAAGAAAATGAGCAAATATTAAGCCTTTGAATTAACTTGATGGGTTATAAATTCTGAATGTTTTCATCAGAATGCAATGGGAAGGTCTGACCTTGTCAATGTCAATCAGCTCGGTTTCATAAATCTCAGCGATGGTGACGTGATGCTTGGCTGCTATTGTAAATCGACCCTGCAAGAGGAGACAATCAAATAATAATAAAAAACAATGGGTGTTTGCATTGTCATCTTGTGTTGTGTTCATTTGTCCTTGACCGAAACTGATATCACAAGGTTTACCCAAAATAAACTGCCAGAAAACAATGAAATAACATTTTATACACGTGATATGGATTACTTTTATTGTACTTTTCCTATCCTGTAGTGTTTATAATGAGTTAAAAACAATTATATGTCATTGATCTCAATTCTCGACATCATCTTATCTTTCACAGAACGTTTTCTTTAGTTTAGTACTGTACATCCTGTTCTCCATCCTCGAGACACAGAGGAAGAGAAAAACGTGCATCAATGTGCATTTCTTTATGAATGTATATTTCCAATATGATTTGTCATATGTTGGATATCACACTGAAGGGGTAAAATTCTGAAATAACAAGGGTGCAACCTCATCAAAGTGAAAAAAGGGGAGAATGACACGAACCGAGAGTCCGCGAACCCGTCCAGCGACTAACAGACCCCCTTCACCCCCATTTTCAAAAACTCATCGGATATAGACGAATCACAATAATGACCTATTCTGGATCCGAAACGGCAATTATTCCTGAAGTTTGCATGCCTGAACAGAGTCGGTGAACTTTATTTTGCCCATAACGTCAAACAAACAAATAAATAAATAAACACATACATACATGAACATACTTGGAAAAGGAAATATTTTTGTCCTGTAAGGGCAATACAGTATAAAACACTAGGGCTGTCAAACGATTAATTGTATGTAATCGCATCCAGAATAAAAGTTTGGTTAAATAATATGTGTCTGTGCAATGTGCATATTAATTTTATATTTATAAACACATACACGCATGTATTTAAGACAAATATAAAATCGTCACAGATGAAGTGAAGGAGGGTTAAATAAGACGTGACGACTCTAAGGTCTTCTGTAGCGCTAACTTTACCCTGTGGTGACGCAGTATTTATTCTTATGAAAAATATAAATATTCGAATAGCATTTTAGATTTTAGAATAGTTATTGCGGATTGAATATTTGAATATTCATCCCTATGTAACCAAAACTTTCATTCTGGATGCGATTAACCGTGATTAATCATTTGACAGCCCTAGAAAATGCCCTAGCAAACACAAATATTGCAGCAATATTACTTTATAAACTAATATTGATCTGCAATCCACAGCATTTTTAGTTCTTAAGGTTACTGAGGATTCATTTTCCTACTTTAAATTGGCACTGCTGTGATTTTTCACACAAAATAAGTGTTGAAGAAACAAAAATATTATATAAAACAAGTTTTTATTTTTTATTTTAGATAATGACAAAAGGTCATTGTGGGTGCAGTATCTCTCAAATAAGGTCTGGTTCTTCCATTTCAACAATGAGAAAGCAAAGTGTAATGCAGTAATGAAGTAATGCTTTGTGTAACAGCGCCCTCCTTTGGTTTAAATATGTCTTTAGAATAGCTGCCTAGAGTACATAGCCAAGCCTTTGTTTTAATTACAAAAGATTTAGGATAAAGGGGTCCAAAAGTATTTTGCACCACAAAAAACAGCTGTATTTCATCTATCAAACATGCTTAAAGCTAAAACAGCGGTAAGAAACACACTTACCATGTCTGTATAGATCTCAATGGCTCTGTTCAGGCAGTTTATGGCCTCTGTAGAGTGAAGGAGAGGCATCTGATATAAGGGCGCATGAACTTTAACAGTTTTTATAGATAGCTAGATAACTATTAACTGCAGGTACAGAAGGACTGTTGAGCTGATGAAAATCTGACAAATATGTTAGAAGTGTATAGATCATTTATCACAAGGATAAATACCTTGAGGATCCGATTTCTTAAAGGCATTGCCGGCGTCTATGTAGTTTGTGGCTGCATCATGTTTACTCTGCATCTGCAGGTGCAGGAGAGCCGCCTGAGAGAAAGCATTACCTGCAGCTAACAAACACACACAAGCGTGAAAAAGACACACGATGTCATGTTTTTGAAATGTGATAACATCCTGTTTTGTTTTATGCTGAATGCATGTCCGTACCACTCCAGTTCTTGGCCATCTTAAACATGTTTGCTGCCCTCGCATACATGTCACAGGCCTCCTCCATCTTTGAAGAGCCCCTGGTGAAATATAAGCACACTTTCAGAATGACACATACCACGACATCAAAACTATTCTAAATATAACGTTAGATTCATATTCAACAGTTTTTTATTCTTTTTTCAAAGGAGCCCTCCCATTTTGTCCTGTCAAGTTTGGTTTTTATAGCGCTTTCGGTCATTTGCATTGTATCAAAGGAGTTGCTTAAAAACACAGAATAAATAAAGATTAGAAAAGGTAAGGAAATCGCATGCGTTGTTCTTTGATGTTTGTTATACAATATTATTTTAAAATAATACAAACGAATACTTGTTATTAGTAACGGTTAAAAATATAAATTATTACATCATCACTGTATTTCTGAAACCTTGTATCATAAATGTGATGCTTTTTCAGGAAACACTGTACTTTTTAAATGATCAAATACTTGACAAATACTTTTTATTCGTGAGATATTTGCAAAATCCAGTGACAATGACAAACATAACGTGGTTTCAGAAGGACGGCAGAGATATATTATATAAAGATCATTCAATAGATATCATAAATGATTATAACCTTCTGTTAATGCCCTAAAAAAATGCTTAAAAGGCACTGTTCGGGAAAACTGGTATCTAGGATAGGAATATGATTTCTTTTACTATTTGTATTATTTATTTTACTTACTATCCCCAATACTATAACTGACATTAATAACGTAACCCATCACATTGGACTTTAAATACATGTTATCAAGTTGAAATTTGTTGGCAGATCTCACTGCAGAAAGTTATTGTGTAAACGTCATCCTTCAGTGTGAAGTGTTTTAGCTCTCAGTATGTAAACAGAGGATGCTGGTTAAAGTGCACAAACATAAAGTATATGAGTGATGTTGTTACTCCTGCACATGACTCAAGTGGATGTCAGCTGACCCCGGACTAACATCACAGTAATATCTCAGTGTCTTTAAATAAAACCATGACGTATCGTTCACGCTAAACTGTCATGTTTTCAGCTAACTCGCCCGCTGGAGTTAAAAATCGTGTGTTTTCACGGTCCACATCTTAACAATGTAAAGAAAACGTTTCCTGCTGTTTACGTTTTGATTTAGACGCGTTTAAAACGCACGGTTGACGGCTAACTGGCTAGCATGCTAGCTGTCTGTTTCTCAAGGCTGGCCTGTCAAAAGTCTAATGAAAGTTATCAAACATACCCAAAAAGAGAGCCGAAGAACGACTGCGAGGATTTCACTTTCCTTACGGCATCTGCCATGAGAGCCATGGCCTCTTTTTCTTTACCGGAGTTATCCATCAAGTTTGTTTACTGTTCAACTTTCGCAGCGGACTCGGGAATCCAGCCACATCAACACATCTCCACAGAAAACTCCAACGGGGCCGGCGGAGCTTTCATTTCAAAATAAAAGTTACCCGAGGCGACGAAAGAACGTAAACGAATGGATTTTAATTTAAGAAAAGTTCGTCAGTTGTTAAAATAATGAAAAAAGGTAACATCACTATCACTATATAGTAGAAATAAAAATATGAATTAAAGTATTAGTGTTCATGTAGGACGCATTTCATACTAAATAATAACTTATACTGAACGTAATACGTATACTGTAACTACAATGAGATACAAACATCTTCAAACAAAACAAGGGAAATTCTATTGCAATTTTAACACAATCATTTATTAATATTGATATTTTTAGACGGTTAGCGCAAAGTTATTTCGGGTCCGCGTTTGGTTAAAATACAACCATTTATTGTATCATTGTTTAAAAAAGATTTGTATTTCTGAACCTGCAGATTTCCCCATGGGATACATTTGTATTCCTCAGACTTCCGGTCAGCACATCAAAGATGAGCGCAAATCGCCACCTCTGCGAATGTTCAGCAGAGGGCGCTCTCGGTCATGTTAAATCCCGCGCCTATCGTGTGGTTTGTGGGGCATCTTCGTGAGGAATTCCCCCTTTAGGCACGGTGACGTACGTGGAGACCCCTGTCTTTGAGGGAATCCCTGCGCGGAGGCGGTGTGTCCACCACACGTACAAATATTGTCTTCCTGCCTCTCTGGTTGCTATGTAGTCAAGAGTCTGCAACGTGTCCGGGTACTTTTACGTAAGTCTGTTTTTCTACTGTAGAAAAATGCCTCGTGGTTCTCATAGAGAACACATTTAGCCAACAGTCCCTGAAAAAGTGCACGACATCGTGTTCCAGGCGAGTCGTGCTGACACATCACATGCAAGCTTCCCTTTATCTCTATTCAATAAAAGTGATAGTTTATTTATTGAAAGACAAGTGGTATATACACTAAGAATATCAGTCAGTCAGCATATTGACATGCATGGAGAGGTTGTGTCATAAAAACAATGTTGTGTTGTTGAAATGACCCTCAAAAAAGATTTTGGTTCTTAAACCCCTCAGTTTTGTTTAAGAAATATGTTCAGTATGAACTGGAAATAATGATAAAGATGTGTGTTTGCTTGCTCAATAAGACAAACTTTACGAGGTCGACCTCGAATGCCCTCACAGTGTCTGTCACCGCTCCCTCCATCCGTGCTTTTACCTACACAAACGTTCACGATTGAGCCCTGAAGACAATTCCAAATAGGGGGATGTCTTTCCTAAAGAAACAGGCCTGAAGCCGGGCTTCAGAAAACCTAACGGACCCGAGGAAAAGAGATATTAATAACTCCGCCGGGCCCCTCCCGACACATTCTTCTCAAGTGAGTCAGCTCGCGATGGTGCGGTGGGTGAGTTGCCTCTGTTTCACATTTGTGTTTCTTTTCCGTGGACAAATTGAGGAAAGAAACAGGGAGAGCCCTTCCTTTCTTTTTCCAAGTCACACACACACACAAACAATGATGCTTTCACGTGTGAGATTGCATAAGGAAAGGGGAAAAATGTGCAAGCAAGTTGTGAGGAAGGTTAGCAGAGCCCCTGGAATGACGCCGCGCTGGAAAGTAAATGAGAAAACTGAGGAATGGGTGGTTGTGCTGGAGGATGGAAAATGGTGGTATGGGGTTTTGGCTCAGACGCGTGTGACTCACTGTTTATCTGGCCTGTAACTGAGCAACTGGACAGCATATGTGTGCAGAACACTACAGCCTTTCATGCCTGTTTGTGTGCTTCCCTTCCCATGTGAAAACGACTCTTTAAAGTCTGCTTGCTTGTTTTTTTTAAACAAAGAGTCAGCGAAAGAAGGGTTGTCCTTTAGAAAATGTACCTCTTACTGAAAAGGTCTATTTAAATAACGAATTAATTAATACGTGAAATCTAAATGCCAGAATAGGTAACAGAGTTGCAGAATTAGCTTAAACTTTGACTTAGTAACACCAAGGGGAAGTCACGCCAAGTGTCGTATCTACATCCTAAAATCACATTTAAACGGTAGAAAACACCATAACTTTTGTTTCTTAAAGAGATAGTTCACCCAAAAATGACTCACCCTTCAGTTGTTCCAAACCTGTATACATTTCTTTGTTTTGCTAAACACAAAGGCGGATATTTGGAAGAATGTCTGTAACCAAACAGATCTCATCCCCCATTGACTCCCGTAGTGTTTATTCTCCCTACTGTGGCAGTAATTGGGGGATGAGATCTGTTTGGTTACTGACACTCTTCCAAATTCCTTCCTTTTTATTCAGCAGAACAAAACAGTCCCTTTATGAAGTTGCGCTAAAATACCCTGAAGACCCCGAGTAGCCTTTCCTGTGGCTCAATGGCTAGAACATGGTGCTAGCAACGCCAAGGCCGTGGGTTTGATTCCAGGGGATTGCAGATAGTCAGAAACAAATGTATGGTACAATGTAATGTAAGTCGATTTGGATAAAAGCGTCTGCCGAATGCATAAATATTATAATATAGAGAGAATCAATTGACGATTGGCTCTTTTTACCAGAAGACTTTTCATGTATCAGCACTTTTTGGAAAAGAAATACGCCATTACATTATAAAGCATATTTGTGACCCTGGACAACAAACCAGTCTTATTGGTCAATTTGTACATAATCTGAAAGCGGAATAGTTAAGCTTTCTATTGATTGATGGTGGTTTGTTAGGATATGACAATATCTGGCAGACATACAACCGTTTGAAACTCTGCAATCTGAGGGTGCAAAAAATCTAAATATTGAGAAAATCGCCTCTGAAGTTGTTGATGAGAGGCGCTGTAGCAGGCCATCCACCCAAAAAAATAAAGGTTTTATAAAATGCTGATGTTTTAGAGTTATAATCTTCCCGCCTCTGGTAAGAGCAGGTACTATCTTATTATATTTGGTAGGATGTTAGAAACTTACCTTTATTTTAAAATATTTTCCCCCGTAAACTTTGAAAGATGAACGTTATTTCAGTATTTTCAGTGTGATTTCTCATGTATCATTCCACTTAAAGCAAAAGGAACGAGTGAAAAGGTCTTTATTGAGTTCAATATATTGTTATAACTGAAGCAATCAGTGATACAGATTACAGAAGAGTTTTTGGCATTTTGTTTTCTTTATATGACACGATTTAATTTATATAATCTTGTGACATTCATTCATATTCATTAAAAAAACAGTATATTTGCCTTTCCATTTTTAAAGCCAGAAATAGAGCAACATGCTAAAAAACTCATTTACAAGTCACAAAGTCGTAGGTCAGCAGATTTTCAGAGCCGAGTGCTTGCTTTGACTTCACATTCTGATATTTAGTTGACTAAAACATAAAAGCTAGAAGGAAAGTGCCTAAAGCAACGAATAAAGGTTTCTACACTCAATGAGGCAAATGAAAGACCAGTATCTACAAAAGTTCATAATAGGTTGACGTGTGAAGTCACATGTGTAGCATTTCTAAATCAGATGTCACATGGACCTCTGATTCTATAGCCGACAGTTGCTACATTCCTTTCAAACGACCGAGACCACTCATCCGTTTATCTCAATGTTCTTTGGCTTTCAGCTAAGAATTTTTGGCATTTTTTTATGCAGCAAGTTACAAAATAAGATATTAATTATGTGTTACAAAATGGCATCAAAATACAGTGAAGAGAGATGCGCCGCATGGAGCTGGAGATCGTGCAAGAAGTGCGGATAAAGGAATCAGTGAAAGCCCTACACAATGTCTAAGCGTCTGAGCCCTTCTGCCGACGTTTGGATGGTGGTATTAGACGGGAAGGCAGCTCGGGGGGCAGCCCATGACCATCAAGTTTCACTTCGATCAGATGGCTGGCCAAAGCAAACTCTTCATCATCCAGCATGCCGTCACGATCCACATCTGACAGCTTCCAGATGCGGCCCAAAACAGAGTTGGGGAGCCGTGTGCTCACCATCCAATCCTTGGCTTTGGTGCCGCTAAGTTTCCCCTCGTTGGGTGCCAGGTTGTAAAAGATCTCGTCATACTTGGGCTTGTCCTTCGTCACAATCCATTCCTCATCTTCCTCATCCGCCTCGCCGTTTTTGTCTGCCTTCTCGGCATAGGGGTCCCCTTCCATGAAGGGTCCAACACGGGTTCCCAAGAAGGCCCCGCCTTGTACACCGAGTTGGACCCCGGCCTCTATTTCTTCCTGCCTAAGAAGGGGCATCAGTTTGGCAATGTCGGTGGCCAGGAGCTCATCTAACATAGCCATCAGGTTGGGCTTCAGAGATTTGAACTTGGAGAAGTCATGTCCCATAAGTTGCTCCTACACAAAAAGGAATGAAAGAGAGACAATGAGTGATCATTCGTAACCATCGTTTTGTTGAGCAAATAAAAGGAAACCGGTGGATTCAACAAACCTGCATCTTAGCACAATCGGGAAAGTCTCCAGGAGAGATATGATGCTGTAGTTGGATCTTGGAGAAGATGACAGGGAGCTGGTAGATCAGGTTTTTCTTTTTATTGTCCTTCCTGAAGACAGATGGCATCTCCTGCTTCAAGTAACTGATGATGTGGGCATGTACCTATGAGTCAAGCACACATTAAGGACGCCTTACTTTCATACATCACCATTAGTCATTCTTTAATTGATTTCGAATACTTACCCGCACAATTCGAGCTCTTTTAACCAGGTCATTAAGTTTGCGCAGGGCTGCGTTGCGGGGCAGATTCTGAATGTCTGTGAACAGATCTTCCTCCTCCAGCTCAAACAGTTTGCGGTTATCAGTCACCATCAGCGGCTCAGACCAGAATGACCCAATGTACACTCTCAGAACCTCAGGAGTGCCAAACACTTTGCCAAGAGACCACATTAAAGCGCCATACACTCTCATGAGCTGCTGAGTTTCAACCATGTCGGCTTTGTTCAACACGACGCGGAGTTTGTCTTCATTGCCTTTGAGGGCGCCGATGGCCTCCGAGAATTCATCAGAGATCTCCAGTTTGTGGGCATCAAACAGGAGGATGATCCGGTCCACACGCTCAGCAAACCAGCGGAGAACGGCTGGGAAGTCATATCCTGAAATAGAGAAAGATGGTAGATGTAAATCATATATTAGTGAACCTACTTTACCTACAAACCGTTTCAGTGAAAACACAATTTGGGTATTGGAATTATTTGTTATGTATGTGAGCCATCGTGAATGTAAGTTAAGTGGGAAGTAGGATCTTAAAGTATTCTATTTAGCTCATAATATACATTTTTGCTTTTAAAATTGCATGCATAAAATAGAAGAGATTTGAATGGCAGAACTCATGCACTTTTATTTACAGGATCACTTTTCTACACTGTTAAAATTGCAACTTTACAACATTTTACTATGTCATTTACAGATGTTTAACTTATTTTTTAAATATGGTAAAAGACAGTCAAATTACAGAAAAGATTACACATTTACAGAGATATTTCTGCGGCGCAGCAGTTCTTTTACTGGATTTTTTTAAAGCCCCAATAATTATCATGCCTTTGCTTTTTTACTTTGTTACACCTTAGTGTGACATTAAGTGCCACATACTGTATATGTTTTGATCTGCACTATAGGCAGAAGATATGTAAAGAGAAACATGGCTCTATTGCTGATAAACTACAGTCTAAAAAATGCTGGGTTAGTTTCAATCCAGCAATGGGTCAAAAAGGGTCAAATTCAACCATTGGGTTATAAATAAAATGATGATGGGTTGCTTCAGCCCAAAATGCTGTTTTTGTAATCCATTGTCGGGTCAAATATAAACCCCTTTTCTGGGTTTGTTTAACCCATCGGGCTGGGTTGTGTACTTTTGACCCAGGGCTGGTTTGAAAACAATCCTGGATTATTCATAATTTAACATACAGACTAGTAACTCGGAAGTATATTTGCTAAAAAAAATGTGTATTAGATATTAATATTTTCGTACAAATTGAAATTGAATAAATATATATTTTCAGAATGATTTCCCAGCTCAACAAGAGACATCTTAAGGATTTTGATAATAACTGTATTTTTTTCCTGCTTTATTTTCTATTACAATCATACTCCTTTGCTCTGACTAACTGTGCGTTCAGACCACCGGCGACATGAAGTGGGCGTGTCAGCTTTTTGCAAATGATGACCAACTTTGGGAAGCAACTTCCAATAAGAGTAAAGCAGCGGAGCTCACGTCATCCGTCTCTCGTCGGCTACAGCAGGGTTTGTACTGTATATTAATGTTACTAAAGCAACCAAAGCTAGGAACGACCTCATCGGAAGAGAGACAAGCGACACAGTCGCTGGCTGTCTGAACGCACAGTAACAGTGTAATGATGTTGAAGTGGTTATTCCAGTCAAACGCACACTGACAATAAAACAAAACATTTGAGACAACAATGAACTACAAAGAATTCAGTTCAAATTTATATCAAGTTGAATTTTAAGTAGAACATCGCTTGCACTTTAGTGTAAAGATGTTTCTCCAGTTGGTCTCACCTCGGCTCACTCTCTGTTTGGCTCCAGACAGGATACCTGGAGTGTCGATGATGCTGATGCTCTCCAGGACCTGACTGGGCAGCTGAGCACACTGGAATCTATTAACAGAAGGCAAGTTTATAGATTTTGTATTGCAGAAAATAAGAGAACGAAACTCTCAAAACACAATACTTCAGAATATCAGGGGTAAAATCAAAAAGGGGTCGAAGTTCATTATTTATACAACATTGCACAGGCTGCAGTTCAAAATTTTAGACTTTACGTGTCACATACACTTGTAAACAAGTACAACTTGCAGTGAAATGTTAATCTGGTATACTCCAAAGACTTTGCATATAGAAGAGAAAATATATACAAAAGAAAATATTAAAGTATTTACATAATATCATAGAAAAGTGAATGTAATGAGCACTGTATACTGTTCCTTACCCTCCCCCTTCCAGAATGTTTTAGACGTCTCCCTGTATAGAACACCTCATTCCACTTGTCAGACCCGATCCAAATGTTAATTCATCTCTGTGATTAACACATTAACCAGCTGAAGATTTAAATCAGGTGTTCTATACAGGGAGACATCTAAAACATTCTGGCAGGGGGGCCGAGGAACAGGGTTGGGAACCACCGCATTAGATAAGAAAGATATTTCGATTCATTTGAATGGAAAGATAAAAGCCCATGCATGCACAAAAAAAACTTTTATAGAAATAAAGTTGTTTCGTATCAAATGAAAAAGCTAACAATAAACTTGCAAATATTCAGTTGCGTCCATTATATGTTGTACCTACAGTGTTTCTTCTACACTAAATAGTTTCTGTGTGATACCATAAAAGGTCACAACACAATTACCAAACATTCAAGCGCTATTTAGTTAAAACAACTGGCCCCATGGGAATAGCTGAAAGAATTTTTCATGAGCCCTATAACAGCTGTTATGGGATCTAACAAGCAGACTCATAGCGTCACTCCTCCCTTGTCACTCCATTGTGTAAAAGCAACGCTTGAAACTCTCAGAGAGCTTCCTGAAGGAAAATGAGCAGCGCTGCCAAAATCAAACAATACCTGCGGCTAATGATCCGCACCATACAACAACACAGTCTCTTCCTGAGCTAAATGAGTTTACGAGTGCACTGTTTCCCTCAGCAGGAAGCAGGAGAAGAGATGTTCTCAAAACATGTTCGCAAAAACACACCCTAAGAGACCTGGAGAAAACTGAATTTTCGGAAAAAACGACATTCCAAACAACTCCTCCTCGATGATGATTGACACCTTCGACCTAATAATGTTCAAAGTTTCCTGGCGGCTGTGGTTGAGCTGGTAAAATGAACTGAACTTGAACTTCAGCAGACTTTCCTCTCCCTGTTGCTTCTGTTTTACAGTAGTTTTGAGCCCAATGTCACACTTTGTGTCATTTCCTACCCTACATCACTGACCTTGCAATGGAGCATTAGGGAATTGTTTATATCTCTTACCCGAAATATTAAACTTTGTTACTCATTCCACATCTTCTGTAATACAGACATGAGTCATACTGTACTACCAGTCATAAGTTTGAAAACACTTATTCTGTCTTGCATTATATTTTGTATGTAGTTCCATTGACTTCCATTCATCTGCATGCAAATTTACATTTACATTTAGTAATTTAGCAGACGCTTTTATCCAAACATTATCTAAGCGATATGTCATACAAATGTAGTGTAACGGAAACGCAAGATCGTGCAAAAATTCTGCCAAATACAATTTTGTTGAACGCTGTCCTGTGAATTCGTATTAACTGAAGACGGGTGATCAATAGATGATCGATATGTCACATTGTAACCTTTTGAGAAAATTCAAGATGGAGGACACCGATAAAAGCACCGTTGCATTAGGGCTGTCAATCGATGAATCGCTTCCAGAATAAAAGTTCAGTAAGTCTGTGTACTGTGAATATTAATTTAGTATTTATAAAAACATACACATACATGTTTATACGTATACTGTATTTAGGAAATATTTAGATGTATTTTTTACAGCTATATTTACCAATAATTGAAATGATATATAAACGTTTATTCATTACTACATTTTATATTTTTCTATAATATATACATGTATGTGAATGTGTTTATAAATACCAAATTAAAATGCGCAGTACACAGACATATATTATTTAAACACGAACTTCTAAGCTGGATGCGATTCATCGTTTGATCGTAGTTTATCTCATTCGCTGGAGTTTGCATAGGATTTTTGCAACTAACATTCATGTGTACCTATACAGTTTTCTTGTCTGGTGAGCAAAGCAATGCCTGTATAGTTTTTCGTGTTTCTGCCAAAATACGTTGGAATTCGATATTGTATTGAGTTGGGCAAGAAAGAAAGCATCTAACAACCACCCAAAACACCACAGCAACACATGAAAACCAAAAGAGCACCGTAGCAACTGCATATCAACACAGCCATGTATGAATCTAAAGACGCTGTTTGGATAAGTAAAAAAAAATGTGTGCACTTTGACCTCCATTTACAGCTCCTCTTCAGAAGCCCTCGGCGACCTCTCTTGTGAAACCCTTCCACAAGTTTTCCATAAAGAATGAAAGTCCCTTCTCACTTTGAAAGTTGGCACAGACTCTTTAAATTCCATAGAGCTAAACTAGCACACTGTTTCTCTGTTATCAGCGTAAGCAGATGGATCGCTCTACACTTCTCTCACACAACCCAGCCTCCTCGCCCTTGTTTCAACTCTGCATTTGCCAAACAATTCACCTGTTTAGGAAGGTGTTTCCAAAGGGGTTGAGCTGCCGAAAGGGTTTGTTGGGATCCACAATGAGGGCATTTCCAGGAATGAGCCCCTCTACATCTCCATGCATGATTGCGGTGAAGCAGTCGGTGGTGGGCTCCGGCCCTATGCGACTCCCCGGCACATCCTGTTCCAGCAAATATCTGTGTGTTGACAGATCAAAGACGGGGTTCTCATGTCGAGCTTTTAATAACTTTAATAATGTTTATTTTTCTGTCATGCTGAACTAAAGTAAACAAAAACAATTCCGTGAATATACTTCAATATTTCAATAACACTGAATCCAATGTTAAAGCTGCAATCAGTAACTTTTAAAAGCTGGAACATGTTTTCCTTAAAACACACGAAACAGTTATTACACAAGTAAATACAGAATCAGTATACAAAACTGTCTACTTCACAATAGTAAGCTTTTAATAACGATTTACGATTTGAGACGGCAGGTAAAGTTTTGTAGAAAATGCGACTCCGTTTAACTCCAACTGAGGTATAAAGGATGTTAAGTAACCTGCAATTTCATGCTTTAAACAGAGATGGCAATAGATAGGCAGAAGCTACAGATAGCAGCTTTAAAGACCAACTAAAGATGCATTAAAATGTGCAGCATTGTTTGATGTATTTACATAATTTCCCCTGGAATACAAAGTTAGGTCGGGACATATAGACATATAGGGACTTGCCCCCCCCCGCCAATCTGCTTGATACTTAAGGAAATTTCAAGTGAGGATAGCGTTTAAAGGGCATTTTTATCATGGCATGATTTTCTTTGTTATTTGTCTGTCGTCTGGACCCGAAAATGGTATTTGACCTTCCATATATGCTGGTGTGTGACCTCACAGAATGAAATCTGTTTTATATTCCACTAACTAACTCACCCGCACGTATGCACAAGTGAAGTGTACATGGCCCTTAAAGGGATTCTCCAGTCAAAAATGAAAATTCTGTCATCATTTACTTTGTTCCAACCCTGCGTAAATGTCTTTGTTTTGTTGAACACACAGAAAGATATTTGGAAAATTGCTTCAAAACTTGTCAGTTCTCTGGAGCACCTGTGACTAACCTTTTAACTTTCCCCACTATGGTAGTGAATGATGTCATAGAAATATCAGTTACTAACATTCTACCAGATATCTTTGCGTTCAACAGAACAAAGTTGTTCATACAGATTTGGAACAACCCGAGGGGGAGTATTCATGACAGAATTTTCATTCTTACGCCAGTATCCCTTAAAGTCAAGACGCTATACACAGTGCCACCTCAATTTATCCGATGTTATGATGTCAGCAACCAATAAAAATAAGATTAAAAACAGCCACGCATGATTAAAAAGATCAGTAGACCCCGTAGCTTTCACAAGAATGATTTGTCCATAACACCAACTCTCAAATTCCCAAATCATGAGTCGACTAATAACACTTCCCAGGGCCGCAACCTCAGTAGACATAGACGAGAGACACTCCCCCTCCCCTGCATTCCTATCGGTGCTTTGCTAACATGGTTTGTCAATACCTGATTCTTGAAATACGCATTCGGTCCATCCCTGTTCTAAACATGACGTTACATCAATGTTTGAGCTTTAATCTCTCCGTCTGAACCCTTAAAGACCTGTGGTGTTGGAGTGACTGTAACTTTAGATTACGTTCGTAGAGTCTTACTTGATGAAGGTGGTCTTTCCTGTGGAGTACTGGCCGACCACTAGCACCATGGGTTTGTTGTCAAAGTCGGCGTCTTCCAGACTCGGCGAGTGGAAGTCCTGGAAGCCGTAGTACTGCTCGAGGGGCAGAAGTTTCATTCGATAGAGCGACTTGAGGCCCTCGGTCACCGTCCTGATCACCTCGGGGGCCTTCTTGACATTCTTACGTCCCCAGCGTGACATCGTGTGACTTGGTCGACTATTCAGAATTTCCTGGGCGGATAATTTATAGCTGTGTTTTGCAGTGTTTATGTCTCCTCTGGGACGACTGTGCAGACTCTTCTCTGTCCGGCTGTGTTTATATAATGTATCGAATGTTTCTGGCACCAAGGTTTGGATTTGTGTATAAACCAAACTGTAGTTTACAGTCACTTTGATTCGCTGGTGTGCTTTTTTGGTAAACAATGATTCACCTGGAAGAAAATGGAAGAACATTTGTATGAATCTTGCCGTCCTGGTCACCAAGTCTTGCTTACATTCAAGATTTTCAAATGATAAATCTTAGGAGACACTTAAGGCCACAGGGAAAGTGCAGTACGCTGTCCATGCATGTCTGGAAACAAATCGGTGCTCCTTTTGGAAAAACTTACACACACCCAACTCTAGGTCCACAAACACGCATTCATAACTTATTTCCGTATATTGAGGAAGAGTTTTCCAGCAGCAGCTTTTAATGGAAAGTTAAACGAGTGAAGGATTATAGTGTACAAAAGACTGAATACTCCAGTGATTTGAAGACAAAGCATATTGAACCGCTTGTGTCAAATTCTGACATGATTTAATAGCACTGCCTCTCGAGTTTTTTGGCTTGAATCAGATTTAAGACACTCCCTGTGAATGTAACATGTCAATTCTACATCAAAATGTAGGAATAGGTCATACAAAAATAAAACATCCGTCATTATTTATTCACCCTCATGTCTTTCAAAACCTTTATATGATGCTTTCTTCTGTGGGACACACAAGAAGATATTTTAAGAAAGTAAAGTAAATGGAAGTAAATGAGGGTCAATGTTGTTTGGTTACCAACATTCTTCTAAATATCTTCCTTTTGTGTTCTGCAGAAGAAAATCAGGTTTGAAATGAGACGAGTAAATGATGGAAGAATGTTATTTTTGTGTGGAACTGTAATGCAGAAGCTTAAGAGAAACATTTCAGTTGCATTTCAGAGATCAACAGATGAAAAGACACCAGTCCGGTCCACATATAATTTGCTCACAGCTGCATTTAAAAACAGATCATATCTGGGATTGGACTTTCTGCAACAGTACTGACATGTTGCGCAGGAGATGGAATATGCCTTGCGGCATCCTTCACCAGAATTTCAACACAGACTGTGAACCATTTTGGAAAAGCAAGCCTTGAGCTCCAATTAATTTCCAGAGTGGTGTGTTGGCAATGAGAGAAAAGAACAAGAGATATTTCACTCGTCCATCAACACAATGTTACAAACTCATTTCTTTCCTTTTTTGGATAACTTTCACAAACTTTACGTTCAGAGATGCATGTTATGAAAGCGTTGTGTAAACATTACCACTTGGCTAAACAGATCCCAAAAATTGATTTTAAAAGTGCAACACAACCAACACGCATCAGAATTTTGATCTTTCACTTACCCAGGTAATCTTTGTATCCAAACTTCAGCTCTAAACACTAGTTTCTCAGTTCAGTCTTCTCCAGCCCAGATGATGTTTCTACACGAGGATGTACCTCAACAGGAACGTTCTTTGTCCAATAGCACCAGCTCGAATAATTCAAGTGCTGGATCTTCTCCAGATCTTTTAATGTTTTCAGATGAGAACTCTTGCTGCGAAATCTGCTTTAAGTACTGCCTTCCTATCCTTCCCTCTGTTACTCTCTACAACTCTTCTGACACAGATGCAGGGGAAAGCCTTGGACGCTTGGTAGGTTTTAGTCGAGTGATGACAATAGCTTTAAACCAGGGTGGGGATTGATATTGGAGTGGGTGGTGTGGTGTATGGGGACATTGCCAGTGCATCAACACATTAAGGTGGAGTTAAACGTTTTGTGGGGGCGTGACTCATTTACATAAAGCACCGCCTGCAAACAGGAGGGTGTGGCGCAGGCATCTTTCAGCAGACAGTGTGCCACAGGGCAACACGTTCTATGCTTATAATTTAGCTTTTGTTGATTTGCGAGATCTGTTTGCACATCAGATGTTCACATGACTGCATGAAAGAACAATTTTCACAGACCCGCATCCGAGTTCACTATTAAATGCTGCCACCTATTGGCCATTGAGAGCCTCATACAATCAGAGAAAACAAGCATTTCATAAAAGCAAGGTTTAATTTACAGTTTTACTAAATGTACAGTTTTTAAAAAGTGTCATTATACACAATAAATACAATACAAAATTAATCTGTAGTACTATACTTCAATTCTTACAGTTCTATTTTCTTTTTCTCTTTACATTATTATTGTTCTTTTGTTCCATGTCATTGCTTTCGCTGTGTTTGCTTCTGGGCGGTCCGAAGTGAAATCCTTCAGTGATTCTGTCTTCAGTATGTGTTTGTATGAGCATTTGAACACACGTCTACAAAACAATCGGAGGGAAAGAGAAATTGTCTGTGGCTTTAAACCTGGTTTACAGGCAATATTGCAACATGATTAAAGTCCCAACAACTCTGAGCTGTGATCGTGTTTGATTTGTAAATGTGCTCTTGATAATGGAATGCATTCAGCTCAACAGATTCTCTACAGTTCTGGTGTTCATTTCTGTATTAACATAAAGTGTTGACCGAGACCAGAATTCATATTGGGGAGAGCGCAAAATGATTGTAATGCGTTATTGTTCTTGCAGGGTTCTCAAATAAACGATTACATCATGGAGACCGTTCTATAACTATAACTACAACTGATAAATTGGTCTGTCCAAAAAGAAAACTTGCTTTCCAAAAAGCTGCTTTATATGCCAAATTTCTGCAGTCTGTTCATAAGTTCACAGGAACTAAAAAAGCACATTATTTATTAAATGACTGGTCATATATTTGTGACTCTCACAAAAAAATGGTGAAACTGAAGGTGTAGGAGCAGTCCCGGTATAACATTCAGAAAAAAACTAAGAGGGACCAAATTTCGAACCCAAGTGCACTTTATCCTTTACACTTAAAGGGCCATATGTAAACCAAAAGAACACATTTCATCAGCACAAACCACAGACAAAGAAAGCAAACACAGCTTAACATGGAAAAAAGTCTCGGTTTTCTTTCCCTTTCCATTGACCTTCTGCTTTTTCAGTCTTTCAGTCAATTTCCACCACAGGGCCTGTTATCTACTGTGCGTCTGTGAAACCAATTTCCCGTTTTGTCCTCTTCCCTGTGGATGCTGGGACATTGGGGTCGAAGAGGGCTGAGACGATAGGGGGGGTCTGTAGGAGGGGTGGGTTTGGTGCTGGTTGGGCAGGTTGGCCCCGTGAACCCTCCCTAACGTCCCTCGCCCGGATCCTCCGTGGCCGGGAGGGCCCTGTTGGAGGTTCAGTATACTGTCTATGGCACACTGCAGGTGCTCATTGAGCGAGTCGTCAGGCGGCGGGCTGCCGCTGGAAAAACTTGCGTTGTCCATGTCTGGAGAGTCTGATTTACAGCGTTTGGCAGGAAGTGATGAGTCTCTTGTGCAGGAAGACTCTCCTAAAGAAGGCGGTCCGGGAGCGTGCTGATCCCTCCTGAAAGCACCCCTTCCTCCATCCCTGTTTTTACCCCCTATGCCTTTTAATCGACCCGTGCCACCGGCGTCCTCCATCTCGTCCTCTTTGTCCGAGGAACCCGGGTGGTCCTGGTACGCATTTTTGATACCGCGGTAAAGAACATCCTCTACTGCTGCGAGGCCTTGTGATTCGGCGTGTGTGTGGGATCGCCCATGTCCACCTTGCCTCTCTAGTTTCACACTGGCTATCACAGTCCGTTCGGGTTGAGGAGACGAGCTTTGCGGTTTAGGGGAGGAGGTAAGAGGTCCAGCTGGTGTAAAAGGCAACGTATCTCCGCCTCCTGGCACGCCGGGCCTGTGACGAGGACTGATGTTCTCACGGTACGTCTTTCGGAGCGGGAGCCGGCACGTGGTCAGCGGAGGAGTGGCCGTGGACGCTGGATTGCGTTTGACTCCGCCTACCTCGTGGTGTTCTAGAGTGCCATTCATTGGGGCCGTAGACGTGGAAGGGGACGATGTAGACCAGGAGAAAGAAGAGGAGGGCGGTGCTCCGCTAGAGGAAGTTGCGCTACTGGAGGCGGAGCCTTTTTGTGCGGTTACTGTAGTGACAGTGGATGAGGGGGTGGGGTAGGAAGCCGGGGGTGGAGTTCTAATGACAGTGGTGGTTGTGGTTACAGGTGGCTTGACTTTTTGAGGTGGCTCGGGGATCGGCGGTTGTGGCGTGAGCTGGGATTGGGAGTGGACCGGATCTAGGGCGGTGTTGTGAACAACTTTACTGAATCCCGCCTCCTGTTTGATCTTGAGCTTCAAACCTATTCGCCGACGCGCCTCGTAGGTCTTGATAGGCGGCTTGCTGGTTCGTTGGGGAAGCGTGACATCGTCGTCATCGTCGGCAGCTGCAGGTCGAGAGGAGGACAAAGTGCGGCTGAAGGAGGCACTCGGTGTTACCGGCTCCGCAGAGGGCCGGACCACAGGAGCAGGCGTAGGGGTGGAACTGGTGGACCAGGATACAGATGCGCTCCCTCCGCCTTGCTTTATCACCAGTTTAGTGGGAGGGAAGGGTGCAGAGGCAGAAGCAGGAGTAGGGGCAGATGCAGGAGTAGGGGCACAGGCAGCAACAGGAGTTGGGGCAGGGGTAATAGCTGCAACAGGTGGAGTTCCAACTGCCGGTGGTGCGGTTCTTACAGAGCTCAGCTCTACCTTTATAGGCCTGACTGCACTGCTGTCCAGCAAACAGGAATTAGCCACGAATTCTTCTGCAAAGAGGGAGAAAAAAGGTGATTAAACAGCAAAGGTCCCCTGGACATCCTTTTGCTAGGGCATTTCTTCACAGTGCAAAAATCTTTTGATCTGGCTATCGCAAAGGTTGCATTTAAAGGGGGCATTTAATGTAAATCCGACTTTTTCCATGTTTAACTGCTATAATCAGGTCTCTGGTGCATCTGCCAACTCACAAAACTTGAAAAATAGCGACACAGTAACTTTGTTTATGTGAGCTTATCTCTGCAAGCCTGTGAGAAAACAAGCCGTTTATATTTCGCTCCCTTTCTAATGTATGTAGCCGTTCTTATTATAATATTACCGCCCCTTTTTCTGAACGTGTCCAACCATGGTTCTGCCACCATTTTTGTTTTAGCAAGCAACATACATGAATTAGTTCCGACCCCATGGCAAAAGCAAGCAGAGCACGCTAACTGTTCTGTTGTTGGCCACACAGACCAACACAGAACACTGTTCAAACCCTCACAGGAGACAAGAGAGCAATGGATTTATTTAGTTTACAATGAAAATCCTCCAGACTTAATGAGGCAAAGCAGCAAAAAAAAGACGTAGCGGTATTTTTTAAGTAAGACCTCAGGGACCTGCTGTGGCAACTTAAAAGTAGATTAAATGTACTTTTGTGACACGTCAATGTGACACGTTTGTCAGTTCACTCATAGAAAGCAATGTGTGTGGCATGTAAACATGGACGGGATTGTCCTGTGTAACGTTACTTTCACTTAGAGAAAACACGATGCGTTTGTCTTGTGTACCTTCACTTATAGAAAGCAGTGTGTGTGGTTTAACAAGCGCACGGGTTTGTCATGGGTACTTTGACTTATAGAAAGCCGTGTGTATGTAAATCGAGACCGGTTTGTAGTGCGTTCTTCCACATATAGATAACGTGACACGTTTGTTAAGAGTCAGTTCGCTTATAAACATACCTGTCAACACCCCCATTTCTCCCGCCACCCTCCCGTGTTGTTCATTTACCCCGTGAAACACCGGGATGCAATTGCGGGTCTCCCGAAAAGTGGTCAAGACCAGACCAACAGGGACCGGCCTTTTTACTTATAGAAAACAATGTGTTTGGTGTTCAAAGACAAGACATAGTAGTTTCTCATTCGCTTTATGTGACCCTTCCTTCTTGGGTAACTGTTAGGATGCTTTCACTGATAGAAGGCAGTGTGTTTGGTTTGTAAATACGCGATCGGTTTGTAATGTTTGCTTTTGCATATAGAAAACATGACGCCTATGTTAGGAGTCTGTTCGCTTATAGAAAACAATGTGTTTGGTGTTTAAAGATGAGACAGTGTGACCGTTCTTACAGCCCTGGCTGCGTTTTCTGCTGAAAAGGGTCAGAGACTAGCAGCTCATTTGCACTTAAAGAGACAAACCAAACAGCACGTTTCTCCTCACATGCAAAACTGGGCATCTAGAGCATGGTATAATAAAAGACCTGTTTTGTATTTTAAGCTGAAACTTAACGGACACATTCTGTGGACGATTTATATTACATTTATAAGTAGGAAGAATAAAAGTAGGAAAATAAAATCTCTCCTTTAAGTTTCATGCGCAGCTTGTTCATGAAGCACGGCTCTGTGATCAGCGTGAAATGCTGAAAGCACGGCGCGTTGGAGTCGCTTAAAGCAACACTTGTCAAACATCATCATTATAAATATACTTTATTATCATGAAAATGCCTGAGGTATTGACAAACAGTGGAAGAAAGATGACAGCTGCAGATAGAAAGACTGCATTGCCTGGTTAAATGTGTGGTAGGCCTATTTCTTCTATGGCGCATTGGAGTTTCCTTGCGAGAGCGTCCTCTGGCGTTCAGATGCAGCTGCATTGAACTATACTTCACTGAGTTTGCGCATTAAAAAAATAGTAGCCAAACCGCCATATCACATGCATTTTTTTAAATGAACTGTGCAGCCCTAATACAAAATAGACCCAAGACAAAAATATGAAAACTTTTCACTATGAAAATAAAAACAGACCACTTGTGGTTTAAGTAACATGTCTATTAGCTTTTGCACCATCTATAAGCAAGTGTACCCATAGCAAGCACGCCAGAAAAGATAAATGTGTTGAAGAAAACAAAACAAGAATGCCCCCCCCTGCCTTTATATGTGTCCCACCCAGACTTCCTTCTTAAATATATGGCAACTGGATAAAAGAAAAGACACATGAAACATACTTTCTGTAATATTTGATCATTACCTGGTTTCTCCTTGGCCAGAACCCTGTCCTGACTCAAAGCGACCTTCTCCTCTTGAATGAACATGCGGTCAATCATAACCATCTCTGCAGAGGGACCCAGCCTCTGCTCCAAAACAAGAAGCACATAGGATACCTGTAAGTCCACTGCGAGCTCAGATATGATACGACAATAGCAACACCAGCATTATGGGTTGACATCCTAAGGAAAAATGTATATCCCCAATTGCAGTTTAGACACACGAGTGACATGTTTTATAAATGATACCTTTGACTCCTCGAAGAGCAAGTGACGATATTTATCCAGCATCGCTTGTGTGCGCTTCAAGAGTTGATTTGAGACGCTTTCAAATTCATCATCCACTGCACAGATCAGAACAGAGGAAGAGTTACATAGTCAGACTTGACGCATGCGTCACAACTAAGCACCACAGACAGTGCCATATAACCTGGTGATGCATAGGTATCCGTGATTACCTTTGCGGTAATCTTCTGATGATGAAGCCATGCCTTGGTACAGGTGGTACGGCAGGAGTCGATGAAGTGTGTCCTCAAACGTGTGGAAAGGCGAGCTGTAGTCAGGATGCAGCACTGAGCCCTGTTGTTTTCGCAGCTGTTCCAGCATCCTACAAACAGACACATGAGTACGGTGTAAGAACATCTCTCACATTTCAACACGACTGTAAATGCTTTTAAACATTGCGCATATACTTGATGTTTGATAGGCATGTGTGAAAATGTTACATGGCGTGTGAATGACAGTTTTTCAATGTCAATGACAACACAAGCAAGAATTGAATAAGTGTAACATTATTAACGTGGAATCTGAAATGAGAAGACTGCAGCTAAAATTTGTGTTGAGAACTAAGGCAGACAACTTGATCAATTAAAGATTCCACATTTAGTTTTGCTTTCCTGACGCACATGTAAACATCAGAGAGTAGAGCATGTTTTACTACCTGGCTTCTTTGCTTGGTTCCATACCAAAGGGCCTTTTTAACGTTGATGTCTGTGAGTAGACAACAAATATTAAAAAGATTAAACATAAACATGAAACCACGGGGTTTATTGTACTTATCTAATATTGTGTAATGTGGTTTTAAACTCTACCTGTGTTTGTACAGGAGCAGGTGGGGGAGGTGCAGGCATCTGAGACAATCCCGTGCCCAAAACCTGAATCTGCAAACCCGTTTTACCCAGAGCGAGTCCACCAACTGAACTTATGACACCTGACTTGGCCTGCAAATTTGACCATCACAAGAGTCAGAACAGACTCAGAATAGAGTCAGAATTTAGTTCTCATAGTTTGGCAGATACCGTGATGTATCGTTATAGAATTGCAAAACAATATATTGATTATCGTGGTTTCGTCACATCATGATATTATCAGTATCGTGAGCATGTATCTGAGTCTGTATTGTATCGTGAGTTACCCTGTGATTCCCAACCCTACAATATATCCTGACAATCAAATTTGTGCTCTGTACATAGAAAATGTCAAGAAATGTCACCAGTCTGATATTCAATATTAATAGTTATTTTACGAATTAATAACATTCTGAAAGTTAATTAATTTCATCTTCAGAATTGTTATTATCAGATATCTTTGAATAATCGGTGTAAACTTTTGCCCTGGGCTATTTTTAGAACTTTTGTTATTATTCTTTGGTGTGAACTTTATGTTAAGATTTCTTACGTGAAAGAACTTGCTCAGGGCAGGACTAAATTGAAAATAAACCTTCATTTTTAAATTTCGGAATTTCTAAACTTTTTCCCACATTTTCAGCTTTTTCCAGATTCTGCAGGGCGTGTGTAAACCTTTGAGCAGCACTGTATATTTCCCTCACCTGAGCGGCCTGCATGAGGTTTGGAGTAGTGATTCCTTGGTTCGCCGAAGCAGAAAATACTTGCGTGTCATTTGCACCTAAGGTAAGAATAACACACTTTCAGCACGTTTTTATTTTCATATTATCAACATCTACATGTTCAAAATATGCGGCGCCCACCTGTAGTAGAGGACTTGACAAGCACGGATTTCTGCTGCAGAAGTGATGTGACAGGAGGTTGGATGGTGCCGCTGGCCGTGGATGTTGCGGTCTGGATTGAGGCCTGATCAGGCAGTTTATTGAACTGGTTTGTGGCCTGTTGTTGAGACGCTTGGGTTTGAGCCTGAACCTGCTGCTTAGCCTGGAGGAGAATGTTTTGCTGGACCTGGTTAAATAAGAAGCACATAGACAATAGTTGTTTGGAAAATCTTGAATAATGTTAAGATGGACTAAGAAGAAAAAATCGAAAAAACAATTAATAGTTTTTTTATTCGGTCGATATGATGTCGATCATCTCAAAAGCCAAAATCAATTTAGCTTAAATGATAAATGTCTTCCATAATGTTGCTACAGAATATTGTATGTATACAGTGCACGGTATGCAAAATTTACAAAGCACAATATTGTATCCCACAACGAACTGAGCTTGATTTCCAGTGTAACTAACCAGAAAGAATTGCAGTCTTGACTTTTTACGTCTGTATTCAGTCAACTGAGCTGCTAAATTACGCAAATCATTTTTCCACCCAGATTAAAATCTCAAAAGTGTGCACACGATTTTGGGAAAATATCTAATTTATATTGCGATTCTGCTTCTTTGCGACAATATTTAACTTCCAATAGACAGAACAACTTGACAGATCATGACTAGCGTGGACACTAAAGGTGACACCATCATACCTGGTGAAGCTTTTCCAAAAGCTGCTTCTGTTGTGGAGAAGGTTGTGCGATTGATGACATGGTCTGCAGCTGCGCGCTGACCAGCTGTAAATGATGCTGCTGTTCTGCGGTCAGCCCAGGCACCACAGTCACCTGCTGTTTCAGCGCTGTGCCCGAGGACACGTTGACGGCCGGCTGGAATTGGAACTGCGCAGGAAGCGGCTGTTGAGGCTTCGGGGAGCAGGAGGAAGGAGGTACGTCTGGCTGCAGGGTGGCGGGCTGAGGAAGAACTTGCGGTTGAAGCTGCACTTGAATCTGCTGAGGTTGCTGCTGCTGCGGCGGTGGAGGTGCCGGCTGGTGTGCTTGCGGAGAACCTCCGATCTGATTTTGTATAATGAAAAGCGGAGGCAGAGAAGAAGGGGTGCACGAGCGTGAGGGAGTCTGAGCTTGAGTCTGGGGCTGAGAGGGAGGACGAGACTGATGGTGAGGAGACTGGATCTGATGCCCAAGTGTCAGGGGAGACACCTGGGCGGGTTGAGGGCTGTCGGAGAGGGTGGGTGTCGGTGTAGGGGTGACCACTGTTCGAGACGGGGAGGCGCTTTGGATCTTTATAGTATGTGGATGTGCTGCTGATGGAACCTTGACGTGGGAAGAGCGAAGGCAAAATTGTTAGATGATGCGTATGAAGAATAATTTGTGGACATAAACTGTATTTTTAGGGATGCACTGAAATCTATACCAAACTTGAAAAAAAAAAAATCATTATGAATACGAACCCTTTGAACCCTTTAATATGAAAGATGTTAAATTTGACAGCTTCTCTTCTGGTTATCACAGAGACATTTAAACATCTTAAAAAGATTAACAACTTGTAATCTTGACAGATTTGGCACAAAATCAACTTCAAAAACGCTGTGCACAGGAACAAAAAGGGAAGTCTACAAAATAAATCAGAGTTTTTGAAGAGTATCTGGATTTGTTATTTTCTTTTAAGGCTTGTCAGGGCTGTGTGAATTGGGGAAAATATTGAATTGCGTTTTATGTTTTGACAGACGATTTGAGATTGAAATTTTCAAAATCAAGCTTCAGCTCAATATTGTCAATAGTGTGAAGCACAGTATGGGTATAGTTTATAGTTTTTTTGTTTTGGGCATTATTCTAACAGGAGTTACTGCCAGCCAGAATACATCACATCAATAGCATCCAAATATCAGTGTACATTATTATAGTTTCCATTAAAACAAATACCCTTAAATCCATAAAGTTCTCTACGGTGTTTCATATTGAAGTATTTGAGATTTTAAAAACAAGTAGAAAATGTCTTTAATGTTTCATTTCATCCAAGTGAAATAAACAAAACCATTGGATAGAATTTACATTTGTTTGAAACATGGAGCCAGGTGTGAGTTGACACAGGGTGCACGCAGCTTAAGGTTAACCTCATTCCAAACCCGCAACATCACTTACAAACACAATCCTGTATTTATAACCAAAAAACGTTTATTAGTAAATGGGGGTGTCCCCGATGTGAGAATTTACATCGTCGAATCAGAATTGACACGTCTTGCTTACGGTCTGTTGATAGTCGAATCATACGTGTGTGTGCACCAGGTGGTTAAGAGTACAGCGCAAAGACCATCACAACATTGATGCACCAAATAACAATCATGCATTAATTAACAGAATTTGTTTAGAACAGAACATATCTTTATAAATATAAATAAGAAATTATAATAAATAAGCCAGAATAAAGTCACAATGTGCAAATTTAAAGTGTTTAGGATCTGAAAGAATTGAATCAGGCTACTCCTATCGAAGCATCGAATCTTCGACTATATGGTGTCACCCCTAGTAGTAAACCAACAGACACACAGATCAGATGCAAAAGTAATGAAACTTCTGAAAAGCTGATCACATGATTTTAGATTTTCATGTCCATATTATAAACTATTATACAAGTTAATTTAACGATTAATCACATCCAGAATAAAATTTTACATAATGTCAGTGTACTGTGCACATTCAATTTGTATTTATAACACATACATACTCTCACATGCATATATTTAAGAAAATGTAATATAAACATTATTAATAATTAGTAAATATCAATGAATACATCAAAATATTTCCTTGTATGTATATATATATATATATATATACACACACACACGTGTGTTTTTTTGTGTTCTGTTTATTTTTATACACACAAAATGAATATGCCTGGTACACAGACAAATTATGTAAACAAACTTTTAATCTGGATGCGATTAATTGTTTGACAGCCCTAATTTAAAAGCATGACATTCCAACAGAATGTTTGATAGTAGAGCTGCACAATTGATAGTTAAAAGATTGCTATCTCGATTCAAACATCAACACAATCTCATTAATGAAAATCAACTTTCACCTTCGACTAAATTCATTACGCTTTAATCTGTGTTCGTGCTGCAGCTGAAGCAGAGAAATCATCATTAGCTATGAAACAACGTCACAAACTAGTTATTTCAACCACACACTATCATTATTTCTGTCAAATGATCACAGAAGTACTGGGATTAAAACAGAGTTGCCAACTCGCACAATCCTGTCCAGAAATAGTCAGGTAAATTGCTAGAACCTGTCCAGTAGCTCAGTGGTAAGCGCATAGCACAAGCAATGCCAAGGTTGTGGGTTCGATCCCCGGGGATTGCATATACTTAGAATGAAAAATGTATATGACAATGCAATGCAAGTCGCTTTGTGATGTGTTGTTCAGTTTATAAATGAAGTTGCATCAATGCAATTAAAGTAGAAGTTTGTATGGTATATTTGTTGTAAAAAGAAAATCTCACTAAAGTTTCTGTAGGCTAACCATGAAATATGTAATAATTTTGAAGCAAGATATTACATATCTAAATTAGCTATTTTTGAACCTTACAGAACCAACTTTTAAAAGTCATTCAGCCGTTAAAAGAATCGCATTCTCTATTTGAAACAAAGATTCATGATTCTCAATTTTTCCAGAATCGTGCAGCTCCATTTGATAGTTGCCCTGTTTGTATAATAAATGAAGGTTCAGATACAGGATTTGCCCATAGTTTTTCCATTTCAGTGCATCGCTAAAATGTTCATTTAAAAATGTTCAATCACACCAGTAAAGAAAATGCAATAAACAGCAACAAGCAACAATAAACAAATATAAGCAGGATAATAGAAAAGGGGACGAAATCGGATAGGAACATACATTTTATTCCCAACTTTTAAAATCAAGATGAATGAAACCTTAGCAAGCTGAAATAGATCTCTATAGCGTACTAAAAAAATAAAAGCTGTACAAGACAATCAACTAAAACAGAACAGAAACCCCCGGGATCTGGTGGAAAGGACAGCATCTTAGCAAAGAACATCTTTGTGAAATATGTTCACAGCGAACAGATAAAGGAACTAAACTAAATTTGCTAAGAGAGATAAAGGTAAATCAGGGCAGCGAGCGAGTGATCAAAATCAAATCTTTGACAGTGATCTTAAAGGTAATTCATTTGATTTATCATGGAGGTGCAGGGAGATTGTGTGGGAGGGGGGACTGATCGAGGTTAAAATCTGCAGTTATAGTAAGTGAGGGGAACAGAAGTGTAAATGTTACGATGGATAGATATGTGAATGGAACAAAGAGGACAGAAGAAAAAATATAATGCGACAGCTCGGTCACTCCATGCTCATGGAAAAATGCATGAGGATGATGCAAATGCAACCAAACAGTCTCCTGAGCTTCCTCCTCATTGCATTTAACTGTTTTGAAGAGCAACATCTGGACTGTTATTCACACAACGACACTTCCTAATGAGTGTCAATATAATTTGGCAGGCTTTCTTCTCGAATACTCATGCAACTTAACAATATAATACAAATCTGAGACGATATCATGCAAAACAACAATGGATAAATATATCAATTAAAATCCATATGAGCAGTGGAGTAACGCAGGAAAGGTGTCAACACAAAAAAGCAAACAAGACTAGATCTGATGATACAGGCAAAGTGATAAAACGATCGACAGGACTCGAGCAATGAGAAGGGTGGCAGAGACAAGGAGATAAAGGGAGTTTTGCTGGGAGACAGTGGTCAGCAGTGGCAGCAACAGGTGGGTGGGGCTAAATACAGAGCTTAAGCTCATCTACCTTGTTAACCACTGTCGCCATGTGGGCGGGGCCAAGAAGGGAGGGGCTGGGACTCTGCCTCTGCCGAGTCTCAGCTAACAGGTTGTCATTGCCTGAAGGGGCGGGACCAGAACTGCTGCCGCTGACGATAACAGATGCAGGTACACCTACAGCGGCAGGTGGCTCTTTTCCTGCTTGGTGCTGTTGCTCCTAACATGAGTACATTTATAAATTCAGGGATGGGAGTAAAACAACTGGTCAGAGGTCAGCTTGGTGAGCAAACGATGTTATGCTAATTTATTGGCTAAAGCACGTATTTAGCAAACAGCGGATTAGACTTAAAGAAAGCACATACTAACCTGCTGCAGGAACATCTGAAGAGACTCCTGGCTCAGGATCATACTGGAACCGGACGACGTGAACAACACCTTTCCTGGGCTGTGTTGGGCTTGAGGACCCAACCCCATCATTGATGGTGCGGATGTGGCCATCGTTGGCGATGGAGATGAGGAGGAGGGAACAGAGGCAGCTATGGAAACCGCTGGGGTTGACTGAACCGTGAGGATTGAATGCTGGGGTTGAGCCTGCGCAGCCTGGACAGCCGGGTCTGTGGTGCCGCCCAGCACCGTGATACCCTCCCCGGGCTGGCACGGTGCCATGGCTGTCATTCCACTGCTACTATTACTCGGAATGCCACCGGACTGCTGCAACGTCTGTAAGCTGACAGCAGGACTGAGACTCTCGACAGAAAGGGAATTCTGTATAGGCATGCCTTGGATGACTGTTTGCATGTGACCCGTTACAGGATGGGCTTGTGTCTGCGTTTGGGCTAATGACACCGGCATTTGGAACAACGTGGGCTGACCCATCTGACCGGGTTGCAGATGAATGTGTCCGGAGAGGATATGAGCAGCACCGGGATGACCCTGTGAGGCCAACACCTGACTCAGGTTGATGTTCTGATTGGCTGTCAAGATCTGATTAGCAATTATCTGCCCTCCGGGTCCCTGACTGGTAATGATGTGACCACTGGGATGCTGGGTCAGGATTTGACCTCCAGCCTGAAGCCCCGGTAAGAGAAACTGGTTTTGGCCCTGCAGGACTGTTTGGGAGGGAATAACGATGCTGCCCTGTTGGTTTAGCAGGTGAACACTGAGTGGTTTTCCTGATTGTTGGGGGCCCTGTTGCTTAAAGAGGGCTTGAGAAAACTGGGTTCCCTGCGACGTAGCCTGCGTGCTCAAGACTACATTTGAGGCAGGCTTCCCAGTGAGGAAAGTTACATTCTGACCGGCGGAAACTGGGATTTGCTGCACCCCGAGGGCTTTATTAGCATCGTTTGGCAAGGAGTGAGGGGGTGGAAGTTGTTGCTGTTGCTTGAAGATTTTGGGTTGGATGGCACCTCCTTGCGGAGGTTTGGGCTGTATTGGTGTTGGCGTTCGCTGGATGATGACATTCTGCATGATTTGGCCTTGCGGCTGGGTCTGAGACCCGATTCCTGCACTCAAAGACGCGTTACCAAAACCTACAATACCACCGGCGGTGGCCATCGTGTTTCCGCTGCTGTTTGTGTGTGTATTACTTAAACACACAGCTGGCCCATTTAAGGCAGGGGAACCTATTGTCGGCTTGCCCCCTTGAATTAACAGTCCACCTCCTGACCCCATAACGGAGCTTCCAAGTCCAGCCTGCGTTCCAGCGTTTGCTGCCTCAGGCCCTGGATGATGCAATTGGTAGCCACCCATAGTTTTCGTCAAGATCTGCTGCCCAGATTGGTTTATTGTCATTACAGTGGGTTGGCCAACAACTTGAATCTGTCCTATGCCCAACTGTCCAGACTGACTGCCGTTCGGTAAGGCCTGAAGGCTTGAAATAGGCTGAAGGGTTACATTTCCAAGCCCAACTTGCTGTACAAACGGTTGGACACTGATGGCCTTGTTCATGACCTGGGGTTGAAGCTGCAGGCCTGGATGTGACAGGACTGAGCCGAGCATGTCTGAGGTGGCATTAGAGGGTGCATTTGGGGTGCCTTGGCTGGGGAAAATCTGAGTGGCACCTCCAATACCCACCCCAGACAGGCTGGCATCGGGTAGGGGTTGGACTACTTGCGTGAGACCAGTTAAGCCAAAGGAACTGAGATCGAGCTCAGCTTCTGCCTCTTGAAGGCTCTGCTCTGTGATGTTTGCCTCGGCCAGACTCTGTTGCAAAATGTCACAGGGCTCATGGTTCGTCCCGATACCATTGCTGCCGTTGTCTCCTCCCGGCGATCCCCCCAGGATGTCATCGTCCTCCAGAAAGTCCAAATCGACGCTGACTCTGGGGAGGCCTGGCTCATTTGTCGACAGCTGAGCCTGTGGTTGGACCTCAGGAACATGGCCCTGGAAGAGACAGAGAGATCAATGTTAGTACATTGACGTGGCAGTACATTCTGAATGGAGGAGGAATCAAATGGAAGTGATGAGATTGACATGGCAGGCCTCGGGCACAATCCGGCCCTGTGATTGTTGTAGAAGCAGATCCGTTGCAGAATGCACCTGATATGGATGGCAGGGCTGAAGAGCATGTGCTACAAAAAAAGGATGGAGACAGGGGGTTGGGGGAAATTACTCACCCCAGTGCTGGAGAAGAACGAGCTGGACGGGTCACTTGAGCCATCCAAAAGGTCATCAGTGTCCAACTACAGACAGACATACCCAGGATAGGACAAGCAGAAATCACCACAGCACACAGACAGGCGTGTGAAAGGGACAGGCAGCAGATGCAAAGGAGGTAAAAAGTCAGACAAAGCAAGGGAAGAGCAACGTGAGGACAGTGCAACAATCAACCAGGAAAAAATGCAGGCATACACAAGTTAAAAGGACAAGCATACAGCGTAGAAAACAAGAGTCAAAAGACAGGAAACATTAGATTAGTCAATGTCAAATATGTGAATTAACCAAAGAGGAAAAATCAAGACTGAAATTAAAAGGAGTAATTTAGTTGCAAGGAAAGGATTAATAAGCTGAATAACCGTCTTGGGTCAGAAATGTGAGGAAAAATTATTGTTTCGCATGTGTGCTGTGTTATTCTGCGATGTGCCTGGGTTCGGCATTCGGCTGTCTCCACCAGCACAATAAAAACTTAACCAAATACAAAATCTGACTTTCACTTTCAGTACTCACTTGTGTTTCTGATCCATGAAGAAAATCGTTGAGTGCTTGTGGGTCACTGTAAAAACAAGAAAACTTTATTTAGCCGGGTCTAAGACTACAACAAACCATACTTTAAAATATCCATATGAATGTACAATAGTTAACATTATTGTTGAGGTAACGGTGTTAGAAAAGCAATGCACATACCAAATTACATCTAGCAAGCACCTGCCATCTTCATCATCCATGTCAACTGTAAACAAAAAGTTTGCAAACATTAGCCAAAGAAACATTTATTTATTTTTTCAACTCGGCCAAACATCTCGAAGACCCGTCACAGACATCTTGCATTATGTAAAGAGTTTACTGTTATATTTGAAACATTAGCTGTAACATAAATGAGAAAAGATTAAAGGAGTAGATCACCGTCAAAATGAAAATTCTGTCATTATTTCTTGTCATTTCAAAACTGTATGACTTTCTTCCGTAGATCGCTAAAGAAGATATTTTGAAGAATTTACTGTATATAAAACATTTTGACCGTTTCAGAGACACATCCCAAACCAACACTCCAGTTTTGTTGTTTTGATAAATGAAATAAAAACATCTCCTGCATATTAAATGTAGAAACAAGCCAACATTTAAAAAAATGTAAAGCCATTTGTGCCTTAACAGGAGTGAGAGAAGCGACAGTGTTCACCTCACAAACACAAGCAGCTGAACTTTCGTGCACCGTCTCTGTGGCGCGAGAGAGGTGAGCGACAAAAAGCGCGCGCATCCCCTCAAATTCTCACAGACAGAAAAACGACAAACTAGCACTTACGGGCAAATATCGCGATTTATCGACCCACAAACAGCTCTTCTCGCAAACCGCGATGACTTTGGTGAGTCATACGCTGTCTTGGTCATAAAGTCTCACCCAAAACAATCCAAACCACAGATTGAAAACGAGGTAGGCGGGGACGCCACTAATGTTTGTTGGGGGGGAAATAAACACCGCAGATCGCACGGTCAATCATTTACACATATTTAAAGCTTCTGCGCAACAGGATATATTTTTAAAGTGTCGAGAGCATCTTACATTCAAAGACCACCGGAGACCGTAAAGACACTCGGAACCTCCAGGATACGGCGACTGTACGTTATTTTTGCGATACTGTATTAACTCACTCGACATTTTCACCGGTGCACTGCGATGCATTTTATTTGCGACTCTTTAAAAAGGTTTAACCGCACTTGTGGCCTTTATCGTCGCCGTTAACGAGCTTTTGATGCCCGATCTGCTGCAGACTCAATTAGCCGTGGCTAACTAGCTTCCTAGCTGTTATTTCTGCGTTTACAGACGCAATACGAGCATATCTGACAATAACTGATTGTCGACACGTAGTATTTCTGACCGACGTATTAGTAGAGACAGCGCGCGCAAACACTGAATCTCAGGTGTTTGGTCTCCCAATAGACGCAAATGCGTAGCCTATCTTTATCCCTGCTAAATATGAGAGTTTATGTTGGAATACTCTTGGACCAGGGGTATGCTTGGGAATTCGCTGTAAAATCAACCTATTCGCCGGCATATGCAGCGGCCCGGCTGTAATAAGCGGGCAGAGATGAGGTATGTGAACGGCATGCAACACGCGAATGTTGCAGCGATGCGATAGTTATTGAGAATTATAGAGAAATTGCTACATTGTAACAAACTCACCCGAGACGATAGAGGTGCAGGCGGCGCGGGGTCTCCAGTACGGCCCTGCACGGGCTCCGCGTCAGGACCCGAGCACAGCGCTCCGAAGCAGGAAACAGAGGCCCGACGCGTTTGCCTGATAAATAAAGAACAACACCTTGACGTTATTGCTGCATAATGCTTGTACTGTACATCGGGACGATGTGGATTAATGTGGTACATTTGCTCGAATATTAAGAAAATATAACAATTCATCCTGTTTCACAAATGTTACAATGACAGAATATAGATGGCGTGAGTCAAGGGGAGACTTTTTACATTACTGATACATTATAAACAAGGCTACAGGGAGCGTTCGCCATTGTCGTGTCTTATGGCTTTATCTGCTTTTGTGCCCAAGCGGGGATTTGTTTTTAAATGAAGAAAACAATGACTTTAAACAACGCGTATGAAACGAAAAACACGCCAGCTTTTGTTTACTCGGATTGCTCACTTCCACCTATACACGTGTAAAAGCAAGAAGCATTTTTTTCAACAGCAGCGACACACATTTAACTTTGAAAAGGGTTTCCCTCCAGCAATAAAAATCAGGCGCATATCTGCGCAGCTTCACCTTGGGTCCGGGTTTTTTTTCTATGACAAAGGAGTCTGTTTTGATAAAACACAGTTAGCCGTGATTGGCCGTCTTTTTTAAACATCACAAATGGGGGTGGCGCGACGTTAGGCACAGTATAGTGGAGGATTGGCTTCTTTGTAATAAAGGCTAAATTAACCATTTGCCCCTCACAAAAACGCATCTTTATGAAGTATGTATAAGGGGCGTGGTCTTGTATCTTGTTTACCCCCCTTGATTGGTCGCACTTGAAGTTGTGCTTGACTCTTGCATAAAGTAGGGTGTGGCTTGGACCTTTTCGGTCGTCCCATAGCTTTAAAATCACTGCTGGTGTGACAGAAATAACGCGATGACTAGATTGTCATAAGCCACCACCGCCGCCCACTCGTTCCTCTTTGTCCCCCTTTAACTGCGCATGTCAGAGACGTCTACGTTCGGCCATGACATAACCAACGGGATCAGAATGAAGCTAAATCATTTTCTTTCTCTGACATTAATAATTTATTGCAAATATTTACACTGTAGGAAATACAAATTTACAGCCTACCTTTGCTTGTTCCAACAACAGCCGCTAATGCGGCGCTCCCTTCGTTCTGTGTCCAACAGAGGGCGCCGATGCGTCATTTTGTGTACTTAAATTTATGTTTATATCATAACCCCCTTAAAGTGTACGAGTGGTCACGATCTTTGTAGTAATTTATTTTATAAGTAAATAAATGAACGTAAGCCTGTATCTTAAATTTCACAATTAAAATATAAACAATGGAAGCTGTTTCAGGCTAGTCTCAGTAGTCTACGTTTGAATAACGCGCACCCAAATAAAATAAAAGACGAAACACTTTTTTAATGGACACTCAGCATAATAATTCTGGCAAAAGCAAAATGTTCCTGCCTCGTATACCTCTAGTTATCAATTGTAATTATGTAATCGTTAAAACATGTTTACTGAAATGCAAAAGTATATTATTTATTAGTTACTATTACTAAGGGAATATATATATATATATATATATATATATATCAGTCAAACGCGATGTGTTCCTAAAATTGCCATTTATCAGCTTCCCTCGTTCCCACGGTAACATTCTTTACGACAACTTCCTGCCGTGTTCCGATAGGCCGGTGTCGTACATTTTTGCAGAATCACCATGGCGGCTGTGTTGAAAGAGACTGCGGGCTTGTATGAAACTTTGAAAGCTGAGTGGAATAAAAAGAATCCAAATCTAAACAAATGCGGCGAGATACTGAGCAAGCTTAAGGTAAGATCGATGAAATGTGATAGGTTTGTCAGGGGTCTGAGAATAGAAAATAGCAAAATAAGTCACCCGACGGGAGTTAGCTGTCGTGCTATCGAAAACGCTCCGAATTACCTGTTTACTAACGAGCGGCTATTAATCGTGATTTACTTAAATGTTTACAATACAATCCCATCTTAAAACCGTGTGAGTTGTCTGTATAGCGATTTGGACTTGTAGACCACCAAAATGGCAAGTCAACGAGCCCAAAACAAAAACGGACAGCCTATGTGAACTGAGAGATGTACATACAAAATGTGATACATGGCATAAAATGATACTATTCATTATTGTAGTTTTGAATATTATATACACTATGATGACACTTCTTTTATACACCCGTCACGTATTTAATACTATGTTTAAATGTGTTGCATTATTTTAATGCTGTATTGAAAACCTTATAGATTTCCCTTTTGGAGTTGAACTTTTTACCAACTACTGGGGCCAAACTAACCAAACAGCAGCTTATTCTTGCCAGTAAGTATTTGTGAAGATTTCATAAACATGTTAAACTGTGTTGAAATGTTGTTAAGTTGTTCTGTTTCTTTTACAGGAGATGTATTGGAGATTGGAGCACTATGGAGCATACTCAAGAAAGACATCCCGTCTTTCGAACGCTACATGGCTCAGCTCAAGTGTTATTACTTTGATTACAAGTAATTATGGCCTTGCATCACATACTTTTCTCGCTATTTGTATTGCATGATGAATATGTATGTTTTTAATTTTCAACTTAATAAATGACATCAGTAAGGTTTGTAGGTGGGTGCAGTGAGTTGTTGACCGTTATGAAGTAACAGCTTCTGCAAACAGCCGTGGTGTTTATCTGCTTCTCTCTTTTTAATTCCACAGGGATGAATTATCCGAATCCGCTTACAGGCACCAGTTGCTGGGTCTGAATTTACTCTTCCTGCTTTCTCAGAACAGAGTGTCTGAGTTCCACACAGAGCTGGAAAGACTGAGCGCAAAAGATATCCAGACTAATGTCTACATCACACATCCGGTTTCATTAGAGCAGGTGTGAAAATAATTCAATATTTGACTCTGAACACAAATTGCATATAGGAAGGTCTGTTTCTTACACCTTAAGTTTCGACAAAAAGTTGCATCTTTTCCTTCTGTTACCAGTACCTGATGGAGGGAAATTACAACAAAGTTTTCCTTGCCAAGGGAAATATCCCTGCTGAAAGCTATAACTTCTTCATTGACATTCTCTTGGACACCATTCGGTAGGGATTGTTCATCGTGCAGAAATCAAATATAGATGCAAAATAGTTTTGGATATCTTGGTTTTAACTCATTGTGTTTTTATAGAGATGAGATTGCAGGCTGTATAGAGAAAGCATATGAACAGATCCAATTCAACGAGGCCACACGGGTGCTTTTCTTTTCCAGTCCAAAAAAGATGACAGAATATGCGAAGAAAGTAAGTGTTAGATCACATTCCCATTATCTGGTTAATCTACTTGTAGTGATTTTACAGATTGAATGTAACTTTTCATAATATGAGATTGCTGCTGTTTCACAGAAAGGCTGGACACAGAGCCCTGATGGATACTATTCATTCAGTACACAGCACCAAAAGACAGAGGAAGTGACCATCCCCTCCACAGAGCTGGCCCAACAAGTCATCGAGTATGCAAGGCAGCTAGAAATGATCGTGTAGATTGATTAGTGTCCGTTTGGACAAATTCATGTTTGTTTATCAAAATATAAAAATAAAACCATTGTACAGTTGCCAAATGTCTCTGTACTCACTTTAAACACATGATGACACAACCGCAAAGCATGGCCAGGACTCTTTACTTTCTCATGCTTGTAAAAATGCTCTGGAGATCTCACAGTCTTAGTCTGATTGTCCTTGGGGGTGTCAGTTGATGTGTTTTCAGATGATGGTTTTCTTCAAGAGTGAAAATGTTTGGGAAAATTGGTCTGACTCACATGAGAATGCTCAGTCTTCATCACTTGTCTGTTGTTTCACTAGAAGTGTTCATTTAATTATTGTACTCTTTTGCCCTTGTTTTGTTTGCTGGCAACTAATAATTGAAACTGTTGTTGCAAGGCACTGATGGTTAATAAAACATTTTTGACTCTTTTATAATATGTGTTATGAAACAGGAAACGGTGTATATTCAAAAATTTAGATATTTCACAAATATTTATTCTGGAGGAAGTGTCTTCGGAATTTATCAGTCAATGGTGGTGCATCTGTAGCGATCTGTTCAATTCGTCTAATATTTGGTGGCAGGTCAGCATTCTTGCAAAAGTCCTGGTACAAGAGCGGTCAACAGCAAAGGGATGCCAGGGCTCCTCGAGATGCACTGGATACGTCTCATCGGTTTCATGCTCTGATTTCACAGCTGCGTTTTGCTTTGTCTTGCAGTCAACACACGCTCTGGCGTTTTGCTATGTCTTGGTCTTTGACCAGGGGGAATGTGCATTGAGTTTTGTGCTGTGGAGTTTTGCAAAGCAGCTGGATGGTAGTTGAAACAATAGGTTTGGGAATTACTGTGAGCTGTCTGTAACCCTGGAATGTTTGTTGTCTCTGCAGTCTGGCCTTCAGGTCTTTCATACTGCTTTTTTTCCAGGGGCTGGATGAATTTGGGCTCTTTGTGAATCTGTGAATTCAGCTCGGTTTAGAAAATAAAAACACGTTTTTATGCAAAACCTGGGTAAATCTTAACAAAACAGTTCCATGTTAGGTCATATTTCCGTACAAAATGTGAAAAAATTATTTTGAATACAGGACATGATCACCACCCAAACTCTTATTCCTGACATGAACATCTGAGTTTGTTTGTATTTATGTCAAATTGATGAAACGTACTTATGAAATGAATGTACTTGATATATTACTTGATAGCCATATAAATAATATAGTATATATTTAAATAGAAAATAGTAAATAATTGATGTAATGTATAAGTATATATTTCTACAATGTGTAACTGGGGAAATTAGTTAATTTATTGATCATATATTTCCATTCATACATTTGAACAAGATACAAAACAATCATATTTTAGAACTAACCTGGAGTCAGCATGATGAAAGTTTGGGGAACACTGTGTGATGGCATTTAGATCCCAGAAGACTTCCCTGGATGCTTTCATTTTCACCCTCAGGGTTGAATGTCTGAGAAGTGTCACGGGTGTTCCTGGACTTGAAGTAAAGCACGTGCCTTTTTACTTGTATGATTTTCCATTATTTCCATGTGTGCTGTCTAATAAAAGACCGGCCCCTGTTAGCACAGACTTCTTTCCGTGGATGCTGTGGAAAGTCCTCTGCACGGTTTTAATCTTAACAGTGTTATAAGGACTGCAGCTGCCAAACATGTTCAAAAGATAATAGCATGTTGTTTTGAGTATTGTGTCATAAGACATAAGGGCTTATTGGTTAAGTTGTCTGCCCAATGAAGGTTCCAGGAGAATAAGTGTGGGGTAATTTGTGGTTAGAGGGGTTAACTATACACACCATTTTGCAAGACGTAAACAACACTGGTCAAGCACTCCCTGTTTGATACATGGACGGTTTCATCGGACGCACTGGCCTGAAGTTAACTTCCGGTCTGTGTTTGGTTAGAATTTAAGTTTTTATATTTCATTGAAATTATTATTAATTTACATAATTAATACGATTTATTGTATATTAAATGTGTTACATTAAAACTACTCGAGTTATTGATTCGTTGCTGAGGTCTACCGGAAGTTACGTTTGGGCCACGTAACGTTTGTTTGTTAGACGTCTCTAAACTGATTAATTTGTCTAGTTTTTAAATGATTTATTTTTGCATTATTTGCACTGCAACTTTAATAGCTAATGTCTATAATTGATGCACACTTAAATCACTATTGTTAAGTCTAAATTATGATCTGTTCATAGCCACCTGTACATTATTGTTCATAGTACAAACCTACTGTCAAATATTTTCATAGTCCATGCCCAATGTTTAATATTTTCTCAATATTGTATTCTGTATTTATTCAAACTGTATATCCTGCACTTGCTATTTGCACTTCTGGTTAGACCTAAACTACATTTCGTTACACTGTACTTGTATATGTGTAATGACAATAAAGTTGAATCTAATCTAAACACATACAAACAAACAAACATTTACTTCGCATCTCACTTCGTGAAGCTTTTGCTTTGCAGCTCGCTTTTATGTCTCCGTTGCGAAATAAAACATTCATAAAGCCTGATTATATTCGATGACATTCGGATGTTTCTTAAAGCGACGATTGACTAACTAAACGTACTTTATCCAAACGGTTGAAGGGGAACGAGACGGGCTGTTTATTCGAGCAATAGACGGCTCGTTGTCTGGCGTGGCTGTTTATCAATGGTGGGCTATCAGTGAACATGAATGGGGAGCTGGAGATGAATGGAGACCGGCTGCTGTGAATCGTGTCATGGCGCATAGAGCTGCATGGAGCTGTCCAGGGTACTGAGCCGCAATACACCGCCACTTTACACGATATCCATGTAAATCACCGAGTTTAGACCTGTTTCCCTCTATATGCTTCACCTATATGTTATTGTGTGCATTCGGCCGTCACACGTTTGAGCTAAACCTAAACATTTACCGATAACAACATTTGAAATTCCTCTCAACTAACGCGCTTTCCATTGAACGTGACCCGAGATATGCTCACCGGGACACGATGTCCATCTACGAGTGTGTTTTCTGTGAGCGTGTCGACAGGTAGAGAGAGGGAGAGGGAGAGAGAGAGAGAAACAGGGAGGGAGTGATTGAGGAAAAGCGAGAGAGCGAGGGAGGGAGGGAGGGAGGAAGCGAGAGAGGGAGGATGATGATGCTGCCGGTGGAAAATGGCTGCTGCATCCTCGAGCCCATCCGAAACCGTATGAAGGTGGACGGAGAAAGATAAGAAAATGAGAATAGCGAGCGACGGAGAGACTGCGTGCGTGCGTATGTGAGCGAGAGCGTGCGCGAGTGTGTGCGTGTGTGCGTGTGTGTGTGTATGAGCGTGAGAACGCGCGCGCGTAAGAAGGGAAATAAAAAAGACGAGAGACCGGGGGGCAGCCAGCTCGAAGCGGCGGCAACACCGAGCCATGGAGGGCGAGTAAGTGCATGCATTTTTATTTGACACGACATTTACCGAGAAAACGGACTTTGCGTCCCCTCCAGGGCTGATAGAGCTGTAAGGTGGTCGTGAGAGCGGCGGGTGCGCTTCCAACTGGTGTTAGATGCTCATAAACACTATTACGCAGCTGTGGCTATCAACAACGTACACCATATTCTCCATATGCACGCAAACGTTTGATGTTGAACGGGCCTCGCTTGGACCGCACTGGAGATAAAACGCCTTCGAGGCGCATGAAAGGCGACGAGCGTGTTCCCGTACGCGTTAAGAGACGGTTTTTGTGTGCGTGTCGTGCGGATTTTCCACGTATA
The DNA here is from genome assembly GCF_947034865.1 of Barbatula barbatula. Classification (NCBI taxonomy): domain Eukaryota; kingdom Metazoa; phylum Chordata; class Actinopteri; order Cypriniformes; family Nemacheilidae; genus Barbatula; species Barbatula barbatula. Next base: position 2,565,936 of record NC_136773.1, read on the forward strand.
GCCACTAAATACATGCGTGCATTATAAAACACGTCGTTAGGAAACCGATGGATTATGGCGAGTTTTCCCACACCGGCGGGATGGAGGCGCACAGGGACGCTTTTTATCAACGCGCCTCGAGTTTCATTATGATTTTTAAAGCCAAACTTTATGAATGAAATGTGATTTTTCTCTCACCCCCTTCTCTCCTCCTCTTGTCATATCTCCCCCTCCCCCAGCGCTTCTCTTCTTCTTCTTCTTCTTCTCGTCCATATCCTCCTTTCACCCACTCATCTCTCGGTTGAATTCACCGTGCTATATGCGTGATTCAGCCGCGTTTATTTTATTCATTCATAAAACAGAGGATGAACGAATGAGTGCGCGTGCACGTGCACCCGTCTCGATCAGACGATGTGGCGGCGGAGGACGCGACGCCTCGCGATAATCGATGCGCCGTCAACTTATCGACATCGGAATCAAAATGGATTTGATTTCACGGGGTTTATGGTAATGCGGATTTGTCGACGGGGCTCGTCGGACTGAAAAACGGCCACGAGGGGCCTTGTGTGGCGAAGGGGCGCGTTCATTGATAACGTATCTCTCTTCATCTCAGGCCATTCATTTATTTATGAACGCACGGAGCCCGTTGCGTTCCTCGTCGTTTTATATTGATTTTATTATGAACACGCGACAGCTGTATGTTTTATTACGACATCTTTTTGGAGACTGGCAAGACGCGTACAGTCCGTGCGCGCGCTCAAAGTGATTAGATTTTCCTCGCCCACGTGACCGTCCATTAAAAAAATCGCGGCGTTACTCGTCATTGTTAGAATCGTGCCTCGCTGCTCACGGATTGAAAACTGAACATCGGGTTGATGTGAAAGCCACACACACGATGTCCTCGGAATGAAAAAATGAGCTCCGGTATAATAAACCTTGTATCTCCATGTCACACTGGAAATCAATCATAAATATCCTGTATCCACGCATGTACTTATACTTCGCTTACGTCATAAAAAGTCCGTGGGTTTTTTAACCATGCGTAAAATCACGTCACGTGTCAGACAGCAAAAAGAGCCTCAGTCACTTCACACATTTGGGTTGAGTGACACGTCTTTGGGGGTCTTGGGTACAGGGTGCTTAAAAAGAGCCTCCGATTCTAAAGAAATGGGAATTTAGCAACGTGACTATACTGTGAGCGTGAAATGCACAGCTTTCGTAGTGTACATTCTATTGTGAAGAATTTATTGTGCACATCACTTCAATAAAATAGCATTATACATAGTCTTTAAATATACCTTGAGGATGACTTTCCGTTTCATCTGACATCATCGTGTCAATGTGGGCGGAGAAAACACTTGTGTGCAAGCTGGGCAGATATGATGAAGCATTTTGCCTTCACAAATTCGGTTCCCTATTCCCAAACCAACCCGGGGCCCTTCCAGCTCGGTTAGTATCAACATCGGAGGCAAATCTACTTGATTTCGAGAACATCTTTATCTTTAAAGTCAACGTGAAGCAAATCTGACTCCACTTCAAATGCAATGCATGATCTAAGTTGTATTGTGAATGTTTTGTTTTGTTTTAATCATGTTATTCCATTATGTTATTAAACTATGTCATAATCCCCCTTATAATTCAACCATCTCTTATCCAACTGAATAACATTTTGTTAAACATACTTTGTAACTCCAAAATATGTCAGAATGCAAAAATCAAACAGGTTGTTCCTCAATAGCACACTAGTTCTTGGATTTCAAGGGCTATTTGATGAATGTCTTGTGCGTGTATGGTTGTATATTTCTGCTTGAGTCGCCTTTGTCTCAAAGTCTGTGTTTGTGCGTGTGGGCGTGTTTGTGCTCAGCTGGTTATTGCCCTCACTCCGTTTACTTCCCGTACAGTGTGCGTGTCCGAGCAGTGGTGATGACACGTGACGATTCCAGCGGTGGCTGGGTGCCCCTTGGAGGGGGCGGCCTCAGTCACGTGATCATTTGCAAGGGGCGGAGCCCCGAAGGTCGTGGGCGGAGAGAGTACGTCATTCGCGGAGAGCGGCTACGCGATCGAGCAGTGAGTGTGTGCGTGTGTGTTCATGCCCGTCTTTGTGTGCGCTGACGTTTCCTCAGCCTGACAGTCCTGGCCATCTGCCTGTAATATTTGCCCGTAACCATCCAGGAGTCGACTAGTCCTTGCCTGTGTTGTCCAATGACCAGCGTCTCTTTCTTTATATAGCCCGTGCTGGAATGTGCCATTCAAAAGGGTCTGGTCTACAACAAGGTGAACCCCATCTTCCATCACTGGCGTGTGGAGGAGAGGAAGTTTGGCCTCACCTTCCAGAGTCCAGCTGATGCCATCTCCTTCGAGAGGGGGCTTCAAAGTGTCCTTGAGAAGCTGGACAGAGGTAAAACCATCACAGGAAATACTAAGAAAGAAGGAAGCTGGTGCGAAAGACGTGGATGATGTTTAGATGTAGCTTTTTCTGTCAGTTTTAATGCCAGTGCAGTTCAGATGCGTTCACACGTTCATCATTTTCCCCCAGGAACTGACTCGCCATCCTCCTCGACAACTGAAGAGGGCGACACGGAGGATGACGGTCAAGCAGTGAGTGTTTTTATCACATTTATCATTTATCACACGTGTCTGAGATGCACGAGGACCCGAAGGTGCACAACCAAATGTATAAAGAAACCAAAATTGACTTAAAACACAATGGAATCAAGCAACGTAACAGCGGAAACCGGTCACCGTACAACTTAATAAAGAAACGCAACAAAATGGACCAGATCATCTAAGTCCTGTTATCATAGAAATGGAGGTCACCATGAAGTTAAAGATGACAATATCTACTTTCTCAAAGAGGTCATGTTGTTTTTAATATGTAATATAATATGTTTGTGCCAAATAAAGTCATATTTTGGTTTTCATGACTATTTGGAGAATTGAGAAGGAATTGCTCTTCAAAATAGTTACTATATTTTAATTTTCCTTTATGTAATTTATGAGGAATATGGGCCATCATGGAAGCAGCCTTTGCCTGACTATGGATGCGTTAAGAAATAATTTGGGGACGTCAGATGGGTATTTAAACCAACAAAAATCTTTGATAAAAGCTTAATTTCTTTTATGGTAAAGTTGACATTTGCATTAAATTGCCCTGCTCTTTCCTAATGGTGTCATGTACATCATGTCAGTTGCCACACATGCGCAGAAACCATAACACTCCATCTTGTCTCATGTCATTGCATTTTATGTGTTTGACTGACTCTTTCATCCAAGCCAACTGACATTCAAGCTATACACTTCATCAGTATTTGCATTCCCTGGGAATTAACCCCTTGACCAGTTGAGCTTCTGTTAGTCATCTGTGTAGGTCACTGTCATCACCTTGTGCATGTTTGATGACTTGCAGTCTGTCTCAGTCTCATACAGGAAGTGAGTCGTCATCCAACAGCAGAAAAGAGATGCTGCCTAAACCCATCACCATCGTGACCAGTGAGTCGTCCTCCACCTGTTTTGTGCGATCCACAGAGGAGTTTGCGTACGGAGCAGCGCACGCCGTCACGGCGCAGACTCCAGCCCAGGTGAAGCTGACGTATACCTTTTCTCTAAATACAATATCCTGCATGATAGGTGAAGTTTTGCTTTTAGTGATAGTAAGTGAAAAGGAAAAGTGATGTGAATTTGTGCTCTGCATTTAACCCACCCAAGTGCACACACACCCAGAGCAGCGCTTTTACTACACTGACTGTGGCAGCGTGTATTTACACAAAATAGTGTAATGCATGCATTCATTGTTTAATATACGTCAAATCTTTTGTGTATACACAATTATTCTGTAAATAAATATATCATTGGGCCGACAACAATTTAAAATAAGGTAACACTGTACAGTAAGGTTGAATGAATGAACTAACACCAACTACCAATGAACAATATTTTTTTTCAGCATTTATTAATATTTTGTTATTGTCAGTTAATGTCAATAAATGTTTTCATGTTAATTTACTGTGGATTATTTTAACCGTTTAGAATATTATATATTATATAATGCATTCATATTAACATACAGTATATAATAATAACAATAAAGTGTTACAAATATGGGATTATTATTATATAATATTATAGTAATATTTTGATAGTTTGATGATAGCTTTAATATTATTTTAAATAAGCTTTTATTTTTTGGTTTTCATCTTCATTTTAGTTTAATTTTGTTATATGCTTTCCTCAATTTATTATTTATTTGTTAATATATTTTTCACCTTGTTATTTACACATTTAAACAATAGAATAACGATTACCACCCATTTTCCTATTTAATGCCTCTTTTCTGTATACATTTGAATAATATAGTCTTTTTATTAAATGATATATGTGACAGGCTAATGCTAAACTTCTCTTTTGAAAACTGAAGTGAAAGTCCTTGTTTTCGTATTACTTGAACGCATCAAAAATAATTTGACCAGTTTCAAAATTATGTAAGTAAATACAACTCGAATTGTTTGAGTCAGTTTACTGTAATTAAAAATCTTGTAAAGCAAATGTAAGGCAGCTTAAGTTGAAACAGTTGAAATTGTTACAAGGAAGCATCATGATCACTTTTCTTCTCCCTCTCGTCCCCCATGTCGCCACAGATCCATACCCGACCAACCCAGCACCAACTCACCCAAGTTACAGCCGTGTTGAACCCCCCCGCACCTCCTCCGCCACCGCCGGCTCCCCCGACTCCCCCCTTAGCGCCCCCTGCCGCCTCTCCCCTGTCGCCGCTCTCACCCACCATCTCCCTGTTGGAGGAAGGAGACCTCCGCAGCCTCGACCCCTGCAAAGACTTGTGGGGGACACGTGGCTATGAGGACTACCGACGCGCTGGTGCTACACGGACCAAGGTGGGCGGGCTGACAGGGGGCGTGGTCGTGGGAGGCAGCCAGGATAAGGGGGAGCTCTGCGTGGTCCGCTTCGAGAAAGAACTGGCCGGCGTGGGCACCACAGGCTGTGAGGTCACCGTCATGCTGGACACCAAAGGCTCTCAGCATCACTCCTCGCCCACCTGCATTCCTAACGCCGTGCCAGGGGTGCCATCCGCCGACGGCTCTCCGCAGGAGACGGGCAAGGGCTCGCCTTCGCCGTGCTGCATCCACACCTCCCTCGCCACGCCCCGATCTAGGACTCGCAAGCGAGGGGGCGGCGGGGGAGGAGGGGAAGCCATCTCACCTGACGACGACAGCTCGTGCCCGCAGGGCTCCTCGTCCTGCTCGTCGCGCTGCGTGTACTGCCGTTCTGTTTTCAGCGCCTCCGAGAACGGACGGGGCCGTTGCCGGGACGCTCCGGACCCGGCGTTACACTGCCTGCGCCAGTGGACGTGCGTGTGGTGCGCAGAGAGCCTGCTCTACCATTGCATGTCGGACTCCGAGGGCGAGTTCTGGGAGCCGTGCTCGTGCGAGGACTCGATGGGCGGCTGGCCGCACCCGCTGTGCTGCGCTCGCTGGATGGCGCTGCTGGCGCTGTCACTTTTTGTGCCCTGCATGTGCTGCTACCTGCCCCTGCACGCATGCCTGCGCTGTGGGGAGAGATGCGGCTGCTGCGGAGGAAAGCACAAGGCCGTACGATGAGGCCTGACAGGGGGGAGGGATCCGGGGAGGGGCGTGTCACGCGGTCAGGGAGGGCGGGGCTTATTGTGACCAGAAAGGGAGCACAAAGACTTTCATTCCAGAAACAGACGTAGATCTGGTGCGTGAACCTTCGCGATAACATAACCCCCCCTGCCCCCCCCCCCCTCAAGGCCGTCTGCTGCATTCCGCTCTTTCTATTCTTTACTTGGACCCTGGTTGTACCAACGGTGAGTGCATGGGCAGCGTGTCACCGCACGGTTCAGGTAGACAGACAAGAGATAACGCCCGTGGTCTCTCGGTCTGATCTCTCTGATTTGCTGGTTTTTGGGGTCATCTCTGGGAGGTGGGGAGCCAATGGGGATCAGTGACGTAAACTGTTTCAATTGTTTAGTTTTCATTTGTTTTTGATTTAAGGAGAAAACACGAGATGAAAAGACAGATGATGTTTATAGGTATGGTTATCGGACGTTTTACGAGCATCTTATTTTACTTGAACTACCGAAAGATTTAGACAATTTTTGGGGAATTCATTTAAGAAATACACTCCCCGTTTACCTCTGATTTACTGAGTTTTACCTCAATGTCCTGAGAGGAAGACAGATAGAGACTTTATTTTTGGGACTGTATGCTGTGGTGAGGTTTCGTAACGCGGTCTCTGCTGTAGGTTTTTTCCAAGCACGTTCGGTCGTGTCGTGAAGAAGAAAGTTTTGATGTCCGCTCTCACGCAACCGAGGGTCATTTTCACCAGAACCACCGTAACCACACTCGGGCACATACGCACTCATTCTGTCAAGAATTGCATTTAACCTACCAACAACCAAGAATGTTGCCTATATTTAAAGTGTAGACCAAAAAAGTGTAAAAGATAATCTAGAACAGAATCTGCCGAACATTCGCTCAGCGAATATCAACCGAGGCCTTGAACTGTAGATGTAGATACCACTAAAAACACGGTGCAATGTGTATGACACAACAGCTTGACCTGAATGGCAACACGAAAACTTTATCATTAAATGTAAAAGTGAGTGGCGTCCTGACCAGACGCAACATGATAAAGCATAAAAATAAAAAAAGAATTCTATAAATCGCGATTTGTTTTGTGGCATCACACTGGCTAGCCCCGCCCTCAGTGAAATCTCATTGGTTCAAAATCCCACTCAAATATATTTTGAGAGAATGTGACCCTGGATCATAAAACCTTTTTGTAAAAGCCAAAAGTACATTGTATGGGTCAAAATAGTAGATTTTTGTTCTCTGCCAAAAATCATTAAGTACAGATCATGTTCCATGAAGATATTTTGTACATTTCCTACCCTTAATATATAAAAGCTTTATTTTTGTGAGTGGATGGCCTGCTACAGCGCCTCTGATTAATAACTTCAAAGGCGATTTTCTCAATATTAAGATTTCTTGCACCCTCGGATTCCAGCGTTTGAATCAGTCGTCCTATCCTACTCGATGGGCGGCTGGCCGCACTGCGCTCGCTGGATGGTGCTGCTGGCGCATATTGATGACCCATGTTTCAATATAAAGCTCAATTATTCAGCTTTCAAATTATGTAAAAATCTAAATTTAGAAATATTGACCCATAAAGTCACTAGGTCAAACAAGTTTTTTTGTCCAGGGTCACAAATGTGATTGTGCCACGCAACATTGTCGCTCACAAGTTAGTTGATGCCGTTGAACCCGTGTCGCGTCTGGTTAGGACTATAGAGAATTCCGACCAATCGGTTCAAACGCTGCCTGGCATAACCTCAACGTTTTTAGAAACACTGCTTTAAAATATCACAAAGCTGCTATATTTTGAGTCTCCTGAACTTATCTTACCTCTGCTGCTAATAATGAGATGCAGCCCTGTAGTCGATTCGATTGACAAAGACGAGTCACTAAATCACTTCCGAGGAAAAATATCTATGATGGGGAAGAACTCCAAAAGTATTCAACATACTCTGTCAGGGAGCGTGGAGTTACACGGGAATCAATGTATGTAAATGCAGATTACGGTCACTTTAAATGAAAAAGCGTTTCGCTGTGGCGTAAACCATTAAACCTAAACATGTGCACTGTACACATTTCCGTCCATTGTCAAAGACATTCTCACTCATTACGATAGAAAAGACCCAAAAATAGCACTGGAAAACAGAGAACTTTGAGAGATGAGACCACCCTAGAAGGCCCTAGTCATACATCCTATTAATAAATGTGCCTTTTGATTTATTTAACCAACAATCATTTCTAAGTAACGACGTACCTAAATACTCATTTTCCTTTTCGGGTTGTTTATTTCTGCCAATGTGCATATTTTAATATGTATGTATCTATTAGTTTGAAAAGTAATCAATGGAAAATATTACCTGTTTATATATTTATTGAGATATTTATTCTAATTCTTTATTTATTTTTGGAGACGGGTTTTTATTTTCTGTGCTGTCTAACTTCTCTGACTTTGTGCCAATTTGCTGCTTTGAGGTGTTACATATCGTGGGTTTGTATCATTAATTAAACCCTAACTCTATATTTTAATGAAACCTTTGCACTCTGGATCCTGTTTACATGTTTATGTCCAATGTTTTTGTGAACGCGTGCTCGGACACTTTGTGCATAAAAGGGACACAATGTAGGACTTGCACGTAGACATAGCCATCATATCAGTGTAGTACAGTATAATGCGTTTGTCTCTGTTTGAATAACACGATCGGTCAAATGCGTTGCGCACATTTCCCCCCCGAAATCAAATGAAATTGCACTTTGCATACAGAAGACTTGTAACTTTAAGACAATGAAACATTATTTTTATGACAAATAAGCATCCTCACCCCAAATCCTCATTATTGTATTGCAAATTACTGTATTTTTATTTAAAATATGTATAAAGTATATTTGTACGTTTTGCACTACAGTAATGGCGTTTTATTAACATTACAGTAGAAGGGTTTGGGAAAAGAAACTTTACAAGAGCGCAAGAGTGAAAACTTCACCACAGTGAAATGCAATTTCAGGACCAACTCAACCGAAAGCATTGGGAACGAATATATCAAGAAAACGTTCACTGACACATTTACTTTTAAAACCTGTTACTGTATGGATTAAGACATGTAAAGAGTCTCGATATTCTATCAGACAAATGAAAATGGCGAAGCTGAGCTCAGAGAGAAGGATGTGCCGGTGTATGAGCTCAGGACAGATGCTGCCGCTTGTGTTTCAGGATCTCTGTTGAGGTGAGAGTTAAGTCTTTATTACATACATCACAGTGATAGACTCTGGTCAGCCCAGAAGATGATGGTAAAGACGTCTGGGCACTTTCAGAGTCTGTGGAAAGAAGTTGAAACATTTACAACGTAAGTATTTAGTGATGTCACTGACGGAAGAATTAATAGTAATTCATTATGATTTCCAAGGCTTGAGAAAAGATCGATATGATTTGTATTTATTGTAATCGACTTATATTTCACAATACTCAGTTCATTTGATGATATTTTGCAGTTTTGGGATTATTGGCAATCCCTGAAAGAATTGTTAAAATCATTGCATTGCAGTTAGATCATGAATCTTTTTTATTATAAACATTTAATATTAATGTTTAAAATTAGCAATTTATGAACACATCGATTACAATTATAACATTACCTTTTTTGTGGTTTGAAACAAATGTAACAAAAAAACAACACCATTAACTGGACATCTGATCCTGCGAAAGGATCAGTTCACTCGAAGATGATAATTCTGTCATCATTTACTCATCCTCTAAACCTGTATACATTTATTTGTTCTGCTAAACACAAAGGAAGACCCTTGGAAGAACGTCTGTAACCAAACAGATCTCATTACCCATTGACTCCCATAGTATTTATTTTCCCAACTTTGGCAGTAAATGGGGGATGAGATCTGTTTGGTTACAGACGTTCTTCCAAGGGTCTTCCTTTGTGTTTAGCAGAACAAAGAAATGTATACAGGTTTGGAACAATCTGAGGGTGAGTAAATGATGACAGAATTTTCATTTTTGCGAGAACTGTCCCTTTAATAGATGTTTCCTCATCGTCTCTCTCACCTTCTTCAGGCTGCTGTTCCTCTGCCGGCCTGCAGGTGGCCTCATGCTGCATGCGCTCCAACGGTGTCAGGGGCATGTAAAGATCACAGTGCGGGCAGCTCCAAAAAGAACGCAGACATTCACTGTACAGGTCCATCGAGTCCTACAAGACAGACAAAAAACACAGAAGACTAAGAAATCCTTTGAGGATCATAACTAGAGGCGGTGAATTTTTGGCCATCACATACACATAAACAGTTGTAGGTGAAGAAGTTGCAGACACGCAGGCCTCCTTTAATAGGATCCGGCTCCGTCTTCATCCCAGGAAACAGAGAGCCCAGAGCTGAAGAACAGGAGAGTTCGGTGTTCTGCTGAGGTCCGATGTACAGGTTCTGAGACTGCAGCGCTGTCAGACGCCTCAGACTGTAACTCACCTGAACAGATGCAAACATTCACAAACCACACGGGTAACATTTATAACTACATTTGATCGGTACGTGCATCGGCACAGCAGTTTCCCCCGTTACCTCAGTGTACAGCAGAAATCGCACAAGACCCTCACAGAGCTTGTCAAGGTCCCTGCGGGACGGTTTGGGTCCATCCAGCCCAGTCCTTGAACCCGGACCGCCCTGACCGAGCTGGGCCTGAAGCAGTCTCTCCCATTCCCCCCGCAGCGTGATGGCAGAGGAGAACACCTTCAGGGCCGTATCTCCATCAGTTAATCCCAACTCCAGCCATCCATCCACCACCACCCGTGTGCAGTCGGCGTTTGTGTCCACAGAGTTTGCCACCAGCAGCAGGGCCTACAGGGAGAGATGAAACTTAGGTTTGGTTTTACGATATTTGCGAAGAAAATGCAAACACTGACCTGCAGGGCCGGAACCCGAACGCAGTTTGAGACATAAGGCTTGTTGGTTTCCAGTAAAGTCACGAAAGCCAGTAACTGGTGTCTGTTGCTTTGGCCTTTATCAGCACCTACAGATATAAATGAATGATTTAAGTCGGCATAGTAAATAATAAACTGACTTTGTTTCAGGAATTGTTGTTGTGTTTTAAGATTTTTGATGTTTTTATTTAGTTTCGAGATTTGTTATTAGTTTCGCAAAGTGTTTTTTTGCACTTCTCTGCTATCATTGTGTTATAAATGTATGTTTGTTTGTCATTGCGGTGTGTACCAAACTCGCTGGACTCCTGCTCGGAGACGTGCAGAACTTCAGGATCACTGGCAAACACACTGGTTGGGTGGATCACGACACCTTGCTTGTTACGTGTGTGGAACACCTGAGACAGACAATATATATATATATATATATAAGTTCATCCGATTTCATTTCAATAACAATCAGGTTTGTAATTTAATATTGTGCAGACATAATATACGAGGTTACACTGACCTGCTCGGAGTCTTTGCGTGTTGCGTTATGTTCATCCGGTGTGGCCAGCTGTGGGTAGAGTCCACGGCACAGCACCAGTTTGAGCAGAGACTGTTGCCGTGACGACAGATCTGCGCTGGCGTACGCTGCTTCCTGGAGCTCATTTACGTTGTGACGCAGTTTGAACTTCACTTCCTGTAAAAAACAGATAACCAATCAGAGTAGACTATAACACAGTGCTGCTCGACTACGGGCCTTAAAGGAACTGTTCGCACAAAAATGAAAATTGTTCTGATGAACTCAGAGAGAGATATTTGGAAGAATGCTTGAAACTGAACAGATCTTGTCCACCATTGACTACCATTGTAAACTATGAATTTATATTTTCGGGTGCAACGTCCCTTTTAGTTGCTTTAAAAAGATTTGAAAGCAGCATTACAACAAGACAAAACATTTTGTATTTTTCTAGTGATGCAAAGCTTTTGAATCTTGTATATGAAATAAATCACCTGTATGTCCACAGTCTGTTCATCTTTCTTCTTCTTCTTGTTGTTTGAGGCTGTTCTCTCATCATCTGACCCAGATGAGGCTTCACCCTCCAGTCCCTCCTCCAGACGCAGAACTTTCCTCTTAGTCTTCTCCTGGAGCTCATGATCTCGTTTCAGCTGGTGAAGTTTCTGTCTTTCTGTGAGTCTCTCTCTGCGCTGGGCTCTATCCTGCAGTCCTGACCTTCTGCCCGAATCATCCTCGAGGAGACCGTGAGTCCGCAGCAGCTCCTGTAGGAAGCCATAAATCACAGGTGGGACGGGACGACAAGTCTTTGGAATTGTGGAGGGGCAAGAGTGCCCAGTTAGTGGTGTTTTTTATGTAAGGATAAATAATTGTTCTGGACCAAAATATTGATGACTCATCTTTCCAAAGCATTAAATAAAAACATTTTTTTTCATATTATTAGCAAATGATGGTTAATGGCGGAGACTAGAGCCTATTTATTTTCAAAAGATTTGACAATTTTCTTTATTTGACAAACATAAAATTCCCTCAATTCCTCCATATAACAAGTGTCAGTCATACTGTATCGTACATGTGTCCTGTGGTGTGACACAACCATTTAAGGGAGTACTCCCACTCTCCCAGTTATAAAACTTAACCCTATTGGCTAAAAAAGATGAACCCATGCCAACATTCAATAAGAGACAGCAGAAATAAATGCTGTTTATCATGTCATTTCATGGAGTCTTTAAAAAAAGACATCATCATTGTAGTGAAGCTGCTCACTTTAAACTGTCGTCTCAGGTTGACCATCTCATACAGCCTCTGTTCCTCCAGCCCTCTCCGCCTGCACCACTTCCTGGAGCCACTTCCTCTGTCCTTCTTCGCCTGTGGAGAGAAACACGTCACATGCAAGCACAGATACACTGTGAAAAAGACAGAGATGGTCAAACACTGACCTGCACCCAGGCATTAAAAGTGTTGAGAAGGGTAAAGGGGTCTCCCTGGTTGCTTTGCAGAGGCTGGCGAGCGGTGGAGCAGTCGGGGTTGTGCTGAGCACTGCGTAAGAACGGAGACTGAACGCTCAGTGCGGCGGCCACCGTCAACACGGGCTCCACCAGCTTGAAGACCGAACCCAAAACCAACATCTTTCCTGGTTAAATATACAAATAACAAAGTTACAAACGGAAACAAAAGACCGTTTCGAAACATTAATGAACACACGGAGGTGATGTGAGATGTTTTTAGAACGTTGCTAGGGGGTTGCTAGGTGACAGCTCAAGACTCAAAAGATCCAATGGGCTCCTTACCAATGACCACATCCACGGGAAGTTGAGCCAGCAGCCGGCCAATGTGCGTCAGTTCTCCGTGTTCATCTAGCGCCCCCTGTTCTCTCAGATATGTGACTGCAGTCTGAATGCTGGAAGCGGGTGGAGGGTCTATGAAGACGAAGGAGCGAGGGTCTCCCACACCCATACTCTTCATCTGCAGAAACACAACACACACAACTCTCTCACTGAAGTTTTATGAGTAGTTTGAGTTTCCCAAAACATTGTTTTATTTTGTTGTGTCTCAACTAATGGTGTGTGTGTTAATGCTGGGATGTCACCTGTAGAACGAGGGAATCTAGCGCCACCCTGTGGATCTCAGGAACAGGATACGGAGCAAATGCATCATAATCAGATTCAGCGTAGAGTCTGTAACAGATTCCCGGACCGGTTCTGCCTGCACGTCCTTTCCTCTGTTCTGAACTGGCCCTGCTGATCCAGAACTCCTGGAGTCTCTGCATCTTAGCCTTTGGGTCAAAACTCATCTCTTTCACTTTACCTGCCCGGACAAAAGAGGTTTTTAAACCTTCGGCATCGCAAACAGAACTTGGAGGAGGTTTTACGTCTATTCATTTTAAAAGAAGCACGCTAGCATACGGATATGAACTACTACAAATGAACAAATACAGTACCTGAATCCACCACAAAGCGCACTCCATCGATAGTGACCGAAGTCTCAGCAATGTTGGTAGAAATGATGCATTTCCTCACGCCTGGGGGGGCAATATCAAACACCTGATGCGAGTTAAATGTACAATAATGACAAATTAGGGAAATGTCACTAGACACTATTAATACAACAATGAAATATTATGAATACAATAATTCCCAATACTACAATATTATTTTGGAAATTATTAATTTATCATATTAATAATTAAAAATGACTACAGAGACTATAAAAATACACATTATAAAATGCTATTGTACATTTATGATATTTAAACATAATTAATGTGTAATAATATTATTGGAATTATGGCTGTCATGACATCAGATTTTCTCTACAAAAGTACGCTGGCCAAAGGAATTCACAAGAACAAAATTGTTGCAATTCTGAATTTAAAATAAATAAAGCATAAAGCTATCAGTCAAATGTATCTTCAATTGTGTATGTTTATGTAAACAGAGTTAATTGAGAACCACTGCTCTAAAGCATGTGAACAGACATCATCTAATGATCCGGATGCATTGGTTGAGTGATCAAACCTTATCCTGCTGGGCCAATGAGAGCGTGCTGTGCAGAGGAAGGACAATCCAGCGCTGGGTGTGTGTGGCGTAAGTCTGGCAGGCGTCCTGGATGGCTGATATCTCAGCCACACCACTGAGGAAGAGCAACAGGTCTCCCCTCTCCTCCGGCAGATAGCGCTGGTCAATACCCTGCAGCACACGCAGATACGGCCGCGGGTCCAGTTTCTCTGAGCGGGACCCTTGCTCTTCTTGAGGAATGGGCTGGTAGATCACCTACACAGATGAGGAAAACTCAAGCTCGGACTGTAATCACTTTACTGTTTCACGTAAAACACGCTGTGCTTTTCAATGGGTTTCCAAAGCTTACCTGAATGGGAAAGAGTCTCCCTGGCACCTGCAGAACAGGTGCATCGTTGAAATAGTTTGAGAAGAGTTTAATGTTGATGGTGGCCGACATGAGGACCAGTCTCAGATCCGGCCGCAGGGGCAGAAGTGAACGCAGAACTCCCAGCAAAAAGTCACAGTGCAGGTGCCGCTCGTGCACCTCGTCCACGATCAACACTTCATACTGACCCAGGGAAGCATCCTGCTGGATCTGCCTGAGCAAGAGACCCTCCGTCAGAAACAGGAGTTTGGTAGCTGTGGTCCGGCTGGTCTCAAAGCGGATCTGGTACCCGACCTGAAAAGTACAAATACGGAGCAACAGATGTTAGGCAGGTTGTTTGACATAATTCCCGGTTGTATTTGTGGTCACGGTTACATTTTTCCCTCTGAAACTCGACCCCAGTTTCGTCCTAAATCCGTAATCAATTAAAGTCTCTGTTTCATTATAGTAATGGCAAACTATTACACGATCAAATAAATAAATGTTACTACTATCATACATTAATTACTTTTTTTTACTCAGGGTTGCCAGATCCGCAGAATTTCTGTAGAATTCAGGCTCGACTACTCATCACGTTACTTAAATTATAAACATACTAATAAAATATCTAATACGGTAATTTAATCTGAAAGAAATCTGTGTGTTTTTGGGCGACTCGGGCTACTTTTTTTGCGAGTTAAAGGATTTTCGGAAGGATTTTGTCCGTCAGCGGTCATTTCTAAGGAAAGATGAAGATATTTCTGCCAGCACAATGTGTTTATGATTATAACTATAGTGTCATTTTCAATAATACATTTTGTGTGATGAACAGCAATGACAAAATCTTACATATTACATACATATTTTTTTATTTTAGAATTTGGACTGTGGTCATTGGTTTAGAATAGGCTAGTTTTAATGACAACTGCTTTTATTACGCATTTCTGGCAACCCTAAATATAAAGTAATATATGAAATATGAAAGTAACGAATTGAGAATCATCTTCTCGTAAAATACCATTCGGAGAAGAGTTTAAATGTGCCTGGCCGGTGTTGTTAAGGGCATCACAATTTGAAACCAATATGGGTTTTATTTTATTCTGGTTTCCCGATACAAGACCCCCTTGCCAAATTGCAAATGATTGTGCTAATTTGATCATAATATCGTCATTTGTCCAATTTAAACGAACTGGACACATCCCAATTGAGTGCATTATAATGTCCACGAGTCTTACCTTAGAGCCATACTGGTTGAGACTCTCAAAACTGACTCTTTTTGCCAGTGAGATGCAAGCAATGCGGCGTGGTTGAGTACACGCTATGTGATTGAACCCCGATGCCATCAGGTACTGCGGCACCTGCGTGGACTTTCCACAGCCCGTGTCTCCAGCCACCACCACCACAGGATGAGTCCTCACCAGCTCCACGATCTTATCCTGGTACTGGAAGATGGGCAGGCTCTTCTGTTCTCTTCTTACCTTGGCAAGCTTGCCGAAGCTCTGCTTCTGGTTGAAGTCTAAGAAATGAAGCAGGGCGAGGCGGCAGTCTGTGATCTCCTGACGGCCAGGACCTGACGTGTCTCTGCGTTTCTTGTGATCCGATCTTCCCAAGCGCTCCTCCGCGTCTTTGGAGCGCACTGAAACGTTGATCCTGTATCTGGCGTCATACTCCTTTGGGAGCCCCAGATCTACAGATCCAGACTTAGTATTGGACTTTTTCTCGTGCGGGTCTTGTCTGCTGGATCCTGACGTGTCTCTCTTGGCTGTAAACCGCTGGAAACGCTCAAAGAAGGTCCAGAAGTCCTTGTGTTCGGCGCTGCCGGTCTGAATGTAGTCATGTTGGCGGAAAAAGATCTCATCCAGTTGTGCTCGACACCGAGGACTGTCCCAGTCCCAGCTTTGACTCTTATCCCGCTCGTGGGACATCTTTAGCCAAACGCGGTGTCATTCAGAGTCATGCCAGCGGTGCAAATCAACTGGACATGTTTAATAAAAGATCCCTTCGACTGCTTGTTTATAATTATTCATATATTTGCACGCACACGTGGTTGTACGTGCACACGTTCCCTTGTATTAAAAGAGAGTCGTGGCGGAACGAAAACAAGGTGGGACAGCTTCCGGTCCGTCTAAAGAGTCCGAGTGTGCGCAGACGGTATATCGTTCCTACGACCGTAAAATAGCAGCTTTGAAAAAGAAACTAGAATTGTGTTCAATAAATATCCCTTCGGCTGTTTGTTTATAGTTATTCATATATTTGCACGCACGGTTGTACGTTCACACATTCCCTTGTATTAAAAGAGAAACGAAAACATGGCGGGAGCGCTTCCGGTCCGTGTTAAGAGTCCGAGTGCTGCGCAGACGGTAAATCGTTCATACAACCGTAAAATAACTGCTTTGAAAAAAACTAGAATTGTGTTTTTAATACACCTTTCCCATTTCTTTTTATTTTAACCTAGAACCCCCAAATCCTTATCATTTGTTCATTTCAGATAATGTGTTAAATTGTCAATTTTATTTATTATTTATAATACGTATTATTCACCCTCTTGTCATTTCACACCTGTTGGACTTTGTTTCTTCTGCAAAACACAAAAGAAGATATTTTGAAGAATGTTGGTAACCAAACAACATTGATTTCCAATGTATGTACACAAACCACCGAGACCTTTCCTTAAATATATATGTCATGCGGGGTTTGAATGACACAATGGTGAATGAACAATACAGAGGTTTGTTGTGTGGTATAACTTGTTGTTTTGCACATAGAAAAACAATAATGTCAACACTGTCTAATTATAAAAAACGTATTGTAAAAGTATTTTAAGGGTCACGTGACTCACATCATTGCCAAAAAATTATGGAATCATCTGCAAAAGTTAATACAATTAGTACATTTACATTTAGCAGACGCTTTTATCCAAAGCGACTTACAAAGAGGAGCAATAAGCGATATGTCATAAAAGAGCAACAGTAGCCTACAATAGGTGCTAATACAAAGTTAACGTAACCCTGTTGCTCCTCCTCTGGCTTTTATGACTGCCTGGATTCTTTGTGGCATGGACTTCACTAATGTTAAACATTATTCCCCATCAATCTGGTTCCAACTTTCTCGCATATAGCAGTTGACGGATCAGCTTTTGCAGGATGGAGCCTTCTCATGGACAAGTTTTTTTAATTTGCACCACACATTTTCTTTCGGTTTGAGATCCGGACTGTTTGCTGGCCATGTCATTGAGTTGATTTACCTTTCCTGAAGAAAAGCTTTAACACCCTTTGCTCTGTGGCAAGATGCAGTGTCATCCTGAAAAATGACTTCATCATCCCCAAATTTCTCCTCCATGGATGGGATGAGAAAAGTGTCCAAATGTCAATGTACACCTGTGTATTGACTGTTGAGGTATTAATTGCCATCCCCCTGGTCCTTTTCCTGACATGCAACCCCGTATCATAAATGAGTTGGGAAATTTGATTGTTTTCTTCAGGCAGTCATCTTTATGTTTCATTAGAACGGCACCAGACAAAAGTTCCAGCGTCCTCTCCTTGGCCAAGGCGTGATTCATAACTGAATATCACTTTCATCCAATCATCCAAACTCCATGATTGCTTCTCCTTAGCCCACTGTAACCTTGTTTTCTTCCGTTTTGTGCATTTTTGGTTTTTAAGGCATATTGTTTTGAGTTTTCTATCCTGACGCTTTGACGTCTTCCTTGGTCTGCCCGTATGTTTTTTGCCAGAGGTTGTAATAGTGGCAATGTTTTACCAGATTTATCCTTTTAGGGGATAAAAAAGGACAGAGGGTAGCAATTCCCCTTTTAGGATGACAATGCAATTAGACAATATTACACATTTTGTACAACATTGACCAGAAACATTTTATTAGTGAAAAAATATTGATTTGTTGAATCATGTATGAAAGCATAAATGCAATGCTTTGATTGCTAAAGTCATTTTTGAATAGTTAAAAATAGCCCCGGTAAATAACAGACTCTTAGACATTTAACAGGCACATTTTGATGCAAACAAGACAAGACACTCTTGAAGTGTTTCTACATGTGACTAAACCTTAATTTTAAGTCACAGCACGTGGCATATACATTTTGCAACCATCATGAAACAGCAAAGAAAAGCACTGTAATTGTTCACATTTAACCAAGTATGAGCCAGAAATACAAACCCCATGACTCTAAGAAAGCAATATACAGACCCAAACAAACAGAATTCATTCACATTAAAAAACAACACATAGTTGAACTTCACTTAAAGAATAGAGTTGCTAAAACAACCAATCTTTACAAAGGAAAAAATAAGACATTTATTTACACATTTTAAGACAAAATAAAACCCTCATTCCGCTCCATATAAAATATACAAATATATAAAACTGTTTTTGGACGAATGCAAAAAACAGGTTAAAAAGTCCATCTTTCTGTTCACACACACACACACACACACACGGATGATGTTAAATCCAAAAGGTAGAACTTGTTTTTGGTGTACGTCAATATTAAAACATCAGAAATGCCAAAACTGTCCATTGCATTTCTCAGTCCACAAATTAAACTCCCGTCTTCTCTTTGATCCAACCCCTGAACTTTGGAACAGTCGTGTAAATGCCGGGCTTGTCTTTACGGGCACAACCATCACCCCAGCTCACCACTCCAGCCAAGTACATCCGGTCATTTAGGGTAGCGATCAAAGGACCGCCTGAGTCACCCTAAAAGAAAAACACAGTTTCAGTTGTTTTAAAATAGCACACTTGCTGCTTATCTGTGTGTATATTTGTGCCAGAACATGTATTTGTGCCAGAACATGTATATTTGTGCCACTGTTTAACTGTGTTGAAAAGTTTCACACACCTGGCAAGCATCAACTCCTCCAGTGAGAATGCCAGCGCATGTCATGCGAGACGTTATCTGACCGTTCATTAGTTTATTACACACAGTGCCATTGACAACCCGAACCGATGCTTTCTGCAACACCGTCGCTCCAGAGCCTGTAATATACAGACAGTATTTAGTGTTATAACGCTTGCACAGTATACGGTATTGCAGAGTATTGCCTTGAAGCCTTATTTTCACAATACATGTATTTTTGCTTTTTTGTTTTCCATTCCTCTCCATGAAGATTCTCCATTAATATAAAACAGAGATTTTACGTTATTGCACTAAAATTAAATGCATTACAAATTAAAAATATTTATTTTCTGCATTATAGTCACGAGTATCTAAAAGTGTATTTCGATTTGTTAAATGTCAATGCAAAAACTCCCCAAGGTCCCAAAAATAAACCTCTCCATCTTTTATTTTAAAACATAGATTTCCATTTGATTTTAGGCACATGGACTGTTCTTGAGTCCATGCATTGTCATAAGATCCTCCTGAATAGCTAACTAAGTGTTACTGTCCGTTATTGTCTAATAACAAATCCGTCACTGACCCCCTTCTCGTGTGGCACCCCAGCCAGCGATGATGACCGGTGAACCAGCAGGGAAAACATCAGCAGCAGAAGGCAAGCAGATGGGCCGAATGGTATCGCTGTAGGTCACTGGTGATTCCAGCTCCATCAGAGCGATGTCATAGTCATACGTGTAGGCGTTGTAGGACGGGTGAGGAATGACTTGTTTGATGTTTCTTCTTGCTGCGGTCTGTTTCGATTTCTGTGTGTGGAGACCCAGATACGCCTCCCATGTGCCCGGTTGAGAATACCTGAGAAATTATTCGATATACAGAAGTGAACATCATCTCATCCGCCTCAGGGGTGATATACAGTGAACCCAAAATCTGCTTTTGGCCCTATTTAACTAATATAACGGATATCAATAAATTCACTACAGTTACCTTTGTTATTATATTTTTATTTTACGGTAACATTTTATCGGCTTCAGAGAAAAGACAAACTAAGGAATACCCACTTGAGTTTGGGGTCGTCCTGCACGCAGTGGGCAGCCGTCACAAGCCAGCGCTCATTGATAATCGACCCACCACAAACGTGCGCTATGTTCTTAATGTGAAGGCTGACAAGCCATGGGAACTCTCCCTCCACTGCGTCCTGTCCACCCACAATACGAGATGACTTGTATGCTTTCTTTCCACATTCTAGAAGAGAATAAAGTAAGAGAAAGTAGACAGGCAGAAGGTTATGTGGTGTCGGTGTTAACAGTAACATCCTGCTGTCGTGGATGATACGCACTGCAGTTAGTCTCGTCCGATAAATCGCCACAGTCGTCTTGCCCGTCGCACTCGGGGTTCTGTTTGGTGATACATTTGCCGTTGCCGCATGAAAACGTTGAGAGTGTGCAGGTCATTTCTGTTCAAGAGGGATGTCAGAACAATGAGAACAGAACAGAGCAAACAGCTCTTATTTTTTATAATGTTATGACCGTAACGTCATGTAGCGTAAGTTTGGTTACCTCTTGCGCATCCCTCCTCATCCGATCCATCTGTACAGTCGGGACGGCCGTCACACTTCAGCTTCTCTGAGATGCACTGATCCGAATTACACTTAAACTCTCCAGCCTTACATCCTGTCAGAGGACAACAGAACAGGTGTGCTTGTCTATCCGTGTTGCGGATCAGAACGAACGAAAAAAATAAAAAAGTCTTACCACAATTAATTTCATCTGTTTTATCTCCACAGTCGTCTATGCCGTCACACTGCCAGAACATGGGCTTACAGAAGCCATTTTTGCATTGGATCATGTTGGAGCTGCATTCTAAAATCAGAGAATCGGTCACAGTCTGCACACGTGTGTAATTCCGTGTGTGAATGATGCAAAATTGTTGAATGCACGCTTACGGCAGTTTCTCTCGTCGCTGCTGTCTCTGCAATCGTCCCAGCCGTCGCAGACGAAAGATTTACTGACACAGCGATCGTTGTTACACTTGAACTGATCCGGGCAGGCTGAGAGATTCAAAACAGAGTTTAAATTCTCATGTTCATATTTATTACAATAACAAAGAGTGCCCACTACCCAGAGCTTACGATTGCCTTAACATCCCTATTTCTGAGTGAAACGAAATATCAAAAGAGAAAAACAGAGCTTTATTTATTAAAAGTAGGCGTTGCATTCCAATACAAAGTCGTGGCAGGCAGTTAAAGGGATAGTTCCCGGCAAAATGCTAAAATCTTACGCCAATTACTGACTCAAAGGGATTTCGAACCTGTGTGACTTTCTTCTGCAGAACACAAAAGAAGATATTTTGAAGAATGTTGGTAACCAAACAACAGCAGTACCCATGGACTTCTATTTAATGGACACAAAACCAATGCAAGTCAATGGGTACCCTCGTTGTTCGGTTACCAACATTCTTCCAAACATTTCTTTTGTGTAATGCAAAAGAAACAAAGTCATACAGATTAGGAATGACAAGAAGGTGAGTAAATGATGACGTTTTGGGGTGAACTATCACTTTAACAGATGTTCTGCCCAGGCTATCAAACTGATATTATCAGAGAAATTCATTCCTGAATGCAAGAACACTTTCAGATTTTGATTTAAGATTTACAACGTTCAAAGATTGTTTGTGAATTGGTCTGCATAGAGGTCTAGAAACTAGTAATATGCACTAACAAAGTAAATAAGGTCCATTTTAATCTTATGGGAGCTTTAAAGAAAAAACACTGGCACCCAGACAATGGCCACGAATGTTTTAAAAAAATGCCTACATTTATTATTTATATAAAAATGTGTGGTCATCAGTTATTTACATATTTAGTGTGCATGCCAGTGTTTCCTGCAACTCGATTTTACATCTTGCAGCGACTTATGATCAGTCTTTACTTACGATCGGTGGGCTCAAAGGCATCATACGTGGCACTAAATCCTCGATCTACATGTGAGGAATTGGAGTAGAACATAACGGTCATCTTGTTACTGTTGCTGGTGGTCATGGCGTTAGCTGGCTTCTGTCCACACATTTTACTGCAAACAAACAAACATCAACATTCATTGTAAAAAACAGAACAGCCACAAAAAACACTGAAATATTTAGAATGGTGGTTAATTGAATTATGAACTTTAAAATATTTGCTGTCACTTTGCCCGTCAACCCACAAAATAAATCGAAAGAGTAAACAGCTACTCACCTCTGACCAACAACCTGTATATAGTCTCCTGGGCAAGATTCCTGTACCCCCGTAGACACCAAGAACTTTGAGAATTTCAGCTTGACAAATTTCCCAACTGGAACCTTCAAACAAATATGGAGTTACAGAAATCCGCCTGATACAGAACTGACATTCAGAAGAGCTGGAGGGGTGTCTGTGCCTCACCTCGATGTCCCACTGACACGTGGTGTTAGGCGAGTAATAATTGGGATAGTTTGGTGATGTGAACACACCGGAGGAGCCAGTTAATTTACCTCCACACTTGAGCTCTGCGGATGAGAAAGAATATAATAAAACCTAATATACCACCAAACCTTCTCAAGTACCTTTCAAGTTGGTCAACCAGGAATGTTCACCTTCGCTATCTTGCTTAATCTGAGTGACGCGCCCTCTGAAGCCGGGAAAATTCCCGTCATCATTGGTCACCAAGGTGACCAGCATGACATTCCGGGATGAGATGAAGACTAAGGGGTCGCTTGGGGAATACAAGCCACATTTCCTGTTTGAGAGGGAGGATAAAAATCTTTAGTCTGGAATTCATAAATCCACCAGATGGCACTACATTCACAATGGCGGCGACGTCGAGTCAGTAGATCTTGTTGAAATATAAAGCAGTCAGTGTTTTCTTACTCTGCCATCAGATGATTGTCCACGGCGACCAGCGAGTCATACACTCTGACAAAATCATTCGCACAATTTGGCTCTAGTTTGAAGCTGTCAAAAGCCAGCTTGAGGACGTGACCCGGGTCGCCACGAAGCTCCCATTGAGCTATCGTGTTTGGGGGATACGGGGTGTTAGGGAATCCTGGAGATGTGATGACCTCTTCGGTAAAACCCCGGAGGTGCCGAGACTCTTTTCTAATTGCTTGAGAACAGATACAAAAAGATCTTACACATTTATTGTTGCACTTAAACTATAAGAATCAGAATGTGCGTGAAGAAAATATTACAGAATAGAAGCAACAAATAGATGGCGTACTCACTTCTTGAAACCATACGCTTGTCGACGGCTGTTGAGGTAAAATTGACAGAAATGTAATAAATCTGTCAGTCAGTATTTTATGTGGGGTAAAGAAATTAAACCACTGTTTAGATTCATCAAGACAACGATTAATCGCATCCAGAATAAACGTTATATCTCTGTGTACTGTGCAATATTAATTTTGTATTTTCAAGACATGCATGTATACGCTTAGAAAAATATAAAATGGAATAAATGTTTATATATCATTTTAATTAAATTATAAATAAATAAATGTAAATATTTCCTAAATTTCTATACATGAATTATAAATGCTAAATTAATATGCACGGTACACAGACATATACTATGTGAACAAAAACTTGTATTCTGGACGCAAATAATCGTTAATCGTTGTGGATGTTGTGATGTATATCACACCTGAGGCCACGATGGTGTCAAACTGCAGGGTCCCTGGATTTTTCGAGAAACGACCCAGAAGTTTATTGTTGTACTTTTCACTCAAACCGTTTATGGCCTGATCCACCGCTCCTTCATGTCCCGGTGGAACACTAAACTCCAACTCATAGTAAGCTATTACACTGCCCTCACTGCACACACACAGAAAGAGAGAGAGAGATGTAATACATCAAATATGTAGCTCTAATGGCACATTTTATGAAATCAGCGGACGATTTTGCATCCATTTTGAGCTCGGTGTGTACATGCCTTTAAATGCAAAACTATGTTTGTCTTGAATCTTGTGTATGCAATCCTACCTGAAGGCTTTCACGCTGGAACCAACATAGTATTTGGCCAGTTGTGAAGACTCGGAACACATTGTTTTCAGCTAAAGACAAAGCAACAAAATTTAAACATTTTAAATTATTTTTCTGTCATCATTATGAGCAACCAAAATGAATATTGTTATCTCTGCTCACCTCAGCGCTGACTTTTGCTGCCAAGCTCTTAAACTCCGGGCTCTCTGAGTTTTCCAATGCGTCCACAAAAGGCTCATTGGTTATCCTGAAGGAGCCGGTGAAAATCTTTTGATTCCTGAAATCCTGTCGGACTGCAGATCACGGACACCGAAAGACAACAATATACAAATGAAATCAACCCAATCACGAGTGATGTTGCACCGAAAAGACCACAAGACTCTAGTTCTGACTTACAGTGGAAATGCCAGACCAACAGTCCTATGATCAAAGCCAAAACAGCCGCCAGAATAACCAGCCCTACAACGATCACCACCTTCCCTGGGCTCTTTTTCTTCTCTAGTGTTTTATTGTCTGACGCAGGCAGGAATGTGAGGGCTTGGTCCCAGTCTCTGTCCTTAAAGGATACAAACACAACGCACATTGACAAGCAGAGAAATAATAAAGTGGCTTGTTCATCTCATGAAATTCTACGGTTTCAAAAGTCAACTAGTCAGTTGTAAGAAAGAGGAAATAACATCAGATATTCTCAACACATCCTGTATGAAAACCGAAATGATGCAGGCACATTTCAGATCTTTCTGACAGAATAAGCTAAGAAGATTATGCAAGTTTCAGCTTCAAAACGCTCCTCTGTGTGAGATTCAAGTCAACATAAAGCACCGTTCACAACCCACTTTACTTTATGCATTTGGGACTGAAACGGATTATTCGACAAGAACGCAAATGTCAACTAAATCTGACATTTATTGAATTGTGAGTGAAAAGTGGGCATTTTGTAACAGAACAAGTTCCTATTACTTTAGTAAGCTTCATGACATTATCCAGCATTAAATTATAAAACTATTGGCAAGAGACGACAGCTACACCCGACAATGACACAAGTGATAAAAAAAAATATTTTTCACAGGATAAAACTTTCAAAAACATGCACCGGTGTATTATGCACAATAAGACGTGTATTCATTGTATTTCATGTTGAATTGAAATGAAAAGGAATCCTCATTTCATAAGACTTTAGATACACCAACATGTTGCTTCATGTCATCATCAGAAAGTGTCTCTCTTTAAGTCATTCTTTATGAGCATTAGTGAAGGTTTTTTTCAGTATTTAATTGAAATAAAAGCTCATAATAAGGTCACTTAATACCGAATAAAAGGACTCTGGGACTAAAGATGATTCACATTTGATTTGACACATTAATCATTATGTAACACACTGACCTACAAATTATTTTTACGACTGCTGAACCGTTTCCAAGTTTTGACTTGCTTGAGAAAATTACAGTGGTTCTGTGATTTGACAAATGGTGTTGAGGGATAGTTGAACAAAAATGAAAATTCTGTCATGGTTTACACGCCCTCTTGTCCTTTCACACCTGTTTGACTTTCTTCCGCAGAACACAAAAGAAGATATCTTAAAGAATGTTGAGAACTGGCCCCCCTTTACTTTAATTGGTTTATGTGTCCGTACAGTAGAAGTGAACTGGGACCAGTGCTGTTCGGTTACCAACTTTCTTAAAACTATCTTCTTTTCCGAAAGTAAGTCATAAAACTTTAAACATTAACTAGATGTTGCTAGGTCACTAGTTTGTCCAAAGGTTCAGTATGTCAATATCTTATGGTGGGAAAGTAACATTAAGTTGACGTGCTTGGACCGTGGTCCACGCATTGATAATATGGTTTGTTAAAAATTATAATACGTAAAACAGACCGACAAAGTTCAGCTTATGCATGTTTGGCATTGGATACACATTAAATACCTACAACAAATCAAATAACGTAGACACATTTCAATAGGATTGACGTATGCTGTAATATGACCAGTCATTTATGTTATCATCACGCGGGTGTTGCGACCTGAACAGCACACGTTGCTGTTTAAACTAAACTCGTTCAAGTCGTGCCAATTTAAAAATTTAAGTGCAAGATGCTCAAGAAAACTTGCTTTCGCGCTGTGAGAAGATCCGAAGGGAGCACACGGAAAGTCTCGGACATGGCTCAAATATCGAGTTGTCTCGAAGTCTTGCGCTTAAACCGACATATTCGCACATGAAGTAGCTCAACATGGCCCTCTTGTCGAGTATCTTAAAAAACATGGCAGGTTACGTCTTAACTATACGGACGAAACAGACGAAAAACAACTCATGCAGTATCAGTGTACTGGATCTGTTGCATTCCTCCCTAAGCGTTCCTCCTGCTGTCTGTTAAAAGTCAAGGAAATCCCTGACTGCTTGTGACTCAATAGCTTCTGTATCTTCAAATATGATTCCTCTTTATTTCATTCGTACATATGCAATGCTATGTTTTATTTGATTACTTTAATCCATTTCTATACCTTAAAGGGTTTATATACAGCATCTTTCTTTATTTACTGCTTTGCTCTTTTGTTTTGTTGGTGCTGTTACTTGTAGCTTGATTATTTGAGCTTGTTTTTGTTTATCAGTAGTCCCCTCTGAACATAGCACAAACCAAAACCAAAACCGTGACCCTAACACTGTCACACAAACTGAACCGTGAGTCATTTGAACCGTTACACCCTGACTGGATAATGATTGAAAAATTCAATTGGTATGTATTGAACCAGAAAACGTTTCATTCTGTTTGCATTACAAGTTAATGTAGGATAAAGTTCTGTTGTAAACAAAAGACGGCCAGTGTCAGGTGGTTGAGACTGTAGATGGCATGGAGGAAGGAAAAACATGATAGATGTTCTTAACACTTTCCGTGTTAACTCGAGTCATTTTTTTCTGTCAAGGTTTCATTTGCGGGGGTGTTGTCTCACAGTAAAGGCATAAGCATGCCGTAACAGAACTGTGGAATGCATGCGGGCGCACAGTCTTGTGACACTGATCATCCAAGCATCACAGCTTTCTAGGATTTTGTCCCTCTCTAAAAACATAAAAGGATTCTATTAATTCTCCGTTTAACAAAGACAGCATAACATCAGCTTTTTATTTTCCAAAAATCCTTAACCTGACCAACACAGAATGAGTGATACTCATAAATCATTGTATCATTATATATTTCAGACATTATCTACCAATAATTTCACCCACCTGCCAGACAAATAAAACCTATTTTTTCTCCCTGGGGTCAGATAGATTTATATGTTCTGTTTATACATATTTGAAACTAATTCTGCAATTTTGTACATTTTCATCTGCCTTTTATAAACTGTGTGACATAATATCAATGTTATATCGGTCACTCAGCTCTCCACATATCAGTATAGCCACACATATACGACTTATTTCCAGACCGTTTTAACATTAACCCTCAGAACACCAGCAACCCGTACCAGACAAACAATCTGCTGTAAGCACCTCATTTGAGGTCTTGTAAATGGAAAATGACATCCAATCCTCAGGACCTACAATGAAGTATTATATTTCATATGATCCTAAGAAGCAGATTGACACAAACTCGAAATTCTGGCGATTGGCAGAAAAAAACATAACTTACACACAGGCAGAACGAATACTGGATAGGACAGACCTGTGAAACTAAATCGAGTAAAACGTATCTGTTAATTTAAATAAAATATATTACTAAGGCTTATTTAAATTGTAAGTTTACGCTAAGGCAATTCAAATATTAATAAATGAAGTTACACCAAAATAAATTAAACCTAAATAGCAATATTAGTAACTTTGTATTAGCACCTATTGTACTATTGCTCTTTTATGAATTATTGCTCTTTTATGAATTATCGCTCATTGCTCCCTGAACTCTTTGTAAGCGCTTCGGATAAAAGAGTCTGCTAAATGACTAAATGTAAATGCAAATGTAATGTTAACTATTATTAACACACACGCAAAATATACAAAAAAGCTCATTCAAAATATTATTGAACCTACAATAAAACTAAAATAGCTCTTACAAACAGGAAATGACGTCACAATAAGCTGAAGAGTGATACTGCTGACACTTGCATTTGCCTTGTTTACGGAGTAGTGTTGTAACACAGCCAACAAACAACAAGGTCAAGAAAAAACAGGAAACACATATTTCGCAGTATTAATATCTTATTTATATTTAACCTCAAAAGCCTTTCTGATCAAACAACAGCGTTGTATCCCCTCAACGTGTTTGTAGCGAGTGGATACAAGGAAATATTGACTAGAGATGACACTCACAAAAAACACTACCTAGTCAATGAAATACCATATAAGATGTATAGTCACAAACACCTGCATGTCATATCAATATCTTAATACCAGAGACATTATATTATACTTTAGGGTTTGCAAATAACTCTTGAATTTATAACCTCCTGGTCAAACGAATGGAGTTAATGAACAAATATTTAATTTAGTGTCTAAATTGTATGCATGAGAGAGAGAGAGAGAGAGAGAGGTTAAGTTCACTCAATGTGAGAAGTAGACAGCAAAATGAGCATTTTAAAGCCTTTGGAAACAGACATGTTGGGTTTTATCTGTTATTCACGCTTGGGAGGTCGTAATATTACAAATGAAACTAAGTTAGTACAGAAAGTAACGTGAAGATGACACTTACCGAGCCACCGGGAGTGTAACGCATTCCTCTATCCATAGGGTCCATGTTTGAGAGACCACCGGCAGTGTGGGTACAAACACACCTCCTGTTATCAAAATAGTAAACAAATAAATCAAAAACGAACGTAAAAATGGTGGATTGTAAGTCAAAAGAGCGGTGGAGTTCACGGCCGAAGTCAGCAACACGCCTCAAACAAGCGCAGCAACAAAAACAACGACCGAGTCCAGAACTAAAGCTTCTAAATACAAAAACTTGGCAACGAACCGGCGACTAAACTCAACCGCGCAAGTTTAAGAAACAAATAAAGGTATTAAAATAAGAAACACGTTATATCCCGCGGGTTTTGACGCTTACCTGTGAGGTGAGAGAATATTTCCGGGGAAGATTCGCCTCGCGATGGGAGTGACCCTACAGGTGAGCACTTCCTATAAACAACACACTCGCAATAAAGCCGTCAAGTATAAAATAACTTTAAACACATCGCGGTGAGATTTCATTCATTAACCCGTTCGTCGTGTAAAGTGGATGTGAGGTGTTTTTTGAAGGCTGGCGGTGAATGAGGAGCTGGTATCGATGGGGTTGTTTCTGTGCAGGGGAGGGCGCGTCACCGAGGCGGGCGTCAACACTTCGTGTGCTGTTTGCCTAGGGTGCATGCTTGGCATCAAAGCGCATGTGTTGCTCGGACATGCTGTCTAGCTAGGGTGCTTAGTGGGTTTGGACGCACAGTCGGCGTTTTAACTTCATAGTGATACAAACTCGTCATGCAGCAAGTTTCGGTTGGATTGAAATGGCGTTTGTCATCATGTTCTTTCTGGGAATACTGAGGTTTCAGTTATAGTGCATCAAATATTAAAAATACATTTTATATTATTACAAAACAAAGTAAAATATCATATCATAATTTAAAAAATGTAAAGGTTTATTGACCAACCATTGCATTATCTAAAGCAGTGGTTTATAGTTTATATATCACTCTTAGTGTTCCTAATTTTACCTTTATGTGCCTTGTTCCCAACTACCTGGCAAGGTTTCATAAAATAAACAAACCTTTACAAAAACAGTCATGTTTATAAAATATTGTCCGCCAAACATGCAGTGCTATTACTGATGTCACATATGTTTGCTTTGTCATTGTATGGTAGACCACTTTTCTAGATGTAAGCACTTGCAGTTCTGTTGGTTGTATTTTGTTCAAACGTTTGTGCAGCGTTAAACCAGTCTCGTTGTGTCATCAAAAGTGGTTTATTCAAACCAATACAAGCAAACACTTCTGCATAATATACCAAAGTCTGAGCATGTGACCATGTGAAGAGTGCTCCAGACACGCAGCGCAACCCCAGTCCAAGTCCTGCCCTCTCTCCTCCCCATCGCTTACTGTCTGTCTTTGATGGCATCGAGCAAATGTCTAATGGAAAGATGCCATTTATTCGTCTTTTTATTATTTGTTTAATAGCAACTGTTGAGATTTATAGCTCAAAGGTTTCAATGAAGCTTTTTTAAATTGGAGACCTTGGGTTGACTAAACATTCGTTTGTACTGATAAAGTATGCAAAGGCTCATGGGCTAAACTTTTGCCCATTTAGCAAAAAAAGAAATCACAGAACTGTCAGGGAAGAAGGGAAAGCATAAGATACAATTACTGCATTTAACTTTA
Organism: Barbatula barbatula; assembly: GCF_947034865.1. Taxonomy (NCBI): domain Eukaryota; kingdom Metazoa; phylum Chordata; class Actinopteri; order Cypriniformes; family Nemacheilidae; genus Barbatula; species Barbatula barbatula. Next base: position 2,596,475 of record NC_136773.1, read on the forward strand.
ATTTAACAAAAGAACAAAAATAATACAAAAAGATGCAAGAGCCAGCTAACTAAACATTGACACTGGACTGATAAATATACACAGGGATGACAGGATTGGTGACAAGTGAACTAAAGAGGTAACTAGTACACAATGACTGAATAACAATAAAACGATTTAAAGCTGACACGAATTTTGACAGAAATGCAAAATTATGTTTATTCACCTCAAATCTATATTGTCCTGATCTTGGAATCCGCTCTAGACCATCAAACGTGTCATTCTTGCTGAAATGATTTTTCATGATCTGAAAAAGATTTTAATTTGTACTGAAATCAAAGCCAGAACCGTCGCAAATATCACCAGGCAAAGCAAGATGCAAAACGTCTCTGGACGTCTCCTCTTGCGTTGTATTGGCCGGTGCAGGCAGGAACGTACATGCTTGCTCTGACTCATTTTCCTGAAAGAGAGACAAAAGCAACAGATTGGTGGGCAACAAAGCAAGCAAGCGGCTTCGACCTTCATGCAGATACACATGCATGCAGGATTTTTATACATTGTGACGAGGCAGTGAAGAATACACAATCCTTCAGAATAATGTGTTTATCAAACTTTGGATTCGGACCGGCATTGTTGTCATTGTGTCGCTATTATTTATAAATATAATTACATATATGTTGTCAATTAGATATTTAATTGATTTGTCAAGTCAAGTCAACTTTATTTATACAGCTTATGCAAGTCAAAAGACAGGTCAAATATCAGACAGACTATAAATTCCTATATGCAGTGTTTATTCAATAAAACTATAAAATTCTACCAGCCCCCCCGGCCAGGCAAACAATGCAAAACTGTCGTGAACAGGGGTGGTGAAACAAGGACAGAGGACCCATGTGCAGACAGCGGGATAAGGGGTTAACAGACTTTAAGATATAAATGACAAACAAAAGACCCATGGGGGGTGGGTTAACATAACAAAACGAGAGTATAACATAACAAAACGAGGGTATAACATAGCAGAGTGACAGGTACACAGACTAAACTACACTGGACAAGACTTAAGATAAACATTGACATTGGGTACAAATAACTGGACTAAACTACACGGACCTCAAACAGGAATTCACCACATGAAACGAAATGAACCAGCAGAAGACACAAGGGCATTACATAAGGGACCAAATCAAGAGGGGAACAGGTTTTGGGCATGAGATCAATGACAAGCAATAACGAGGAGACGAGAGGGCGGAAACAGATACGAGACCGGAGAAAGAGTATAGGCTCTGTCATGATCCTGCCACAAAACCAAGTGAAACATGACATAATGCGGCAGGATCATGACACAAAACAGTATGCAAACGGTGGCGAGGAACCAAAACTCCATTGGAGGAGAAAAAAAGAGGGAAACCATGCCTAACCAGGGGATTCCAGTTCCCCCCTGGCAAAAGCTGCAGCGCTCGACAGTGCTTAAATATATATATATATTTTAAGATTATCATTCATATTATAAACTAATAGTGGCTGTAATTTTTTAGTGAAGACATGTCAACCCGGACGTTGTCAGGTCTGGTAACATTGGACGGCGTCCTGCCCGCTCTGGTTTGGAACAATGAGACAACATCACTCTTTGATGCAACAAATACATCAGTTGTTATTGTAGCTGGTTCTGGTTGATCAAACCAGTGCAACCTAAACCTTCTGAATATTTATATTATGATAGTGTAGTCAGTGTATGCAAGATTAGAAAGATGCGTCTTTAGTCTAGATTTAAACTGACAGAGTGTGTCTGCCTCCGGGACAGTGCGGGGAAGACTGTTCCAAAGTTTAGGTGCTAGATAAGAAAAGGATCTGCTGCCTGCACTTCACTCAAGTAGTGAGGAGCTAAACCATGTAGGGCTTTATACGTAGGCAATAAGCAAGATCAAAGTTGCCTTGGTTGTTACATATGGCGGTTTTCGGTGCAATAAGTAACACTTCTGTTTTGTCAGTAATAAGAATTTTTTGTAATATTGAAATGCAGTGTTCAAGATGACTTGCACTATACCGGATGATTGTATGTTTTTAGCTTTGACTTATTGGATTGGATTCAATTTATTGTCATTACACACATACAAGTACAGTTTAACGAAATGTAGTAATTGAGTTGTGTAGGAATAACAGACGTATGAATGACTAGCCAATCAGATTGCAGTATCAAATATTAATAGATGGATAAAAGTAAATAATAGATGGGTATAAGTAAATTCAACAGCAAATGTAGACCTGTGAAATAAAAGAAACAATACAAAAACTGGGATTCCATTTAAGCTTAGGTTGTCAGCTGTTCCTTAAATATTAATTTAACAAAATCAAGTTTGACTCACTTGAATATCCGGAAGTGTTATCCAATCCTCCATCCCCTCCATATCTCAGCGACTACCAGCTGTATGGATACAAACACACCTTCTGTTCCTACAATTTTCACTTCACCATTCACTTCAACAAAAAAGGTAAGCAATGTTCTGTTGTTAGCTAAAAGAGCACTGGAATATCACAACATGGAAAACAACAAAAACACATCAAACAAACAAACAAAAACTTTATTTAACGTTCAAATGAAAAACTTGCCAAACAACAGTCTGACAAACTTCTAAAATATGGGAGAGAGTTCACAATCCGGACTGGAAAGTAAACTCCCACTGCTATGATTGACTAAAGGTCTGTTATTAAACTCAAGTTGTTTGTTATAACTAATTTCACATTGATGTACAGAAATATTTTGGTAAAAAATGTATACTAGTACATATTAAACAGTCCGTAGTAAACAAAACAGCTATGGTAAATGTTTCTTTTTGGGTTGTGACATTACCGTTGGATCCGATATAGTCATATTTTATGTTAAATCTCTCTGAATCTGCATTCAAGTGTGTCTCGTTTTAAAACAAATCAAGACATCAAATGAACAGCGCCTTCATGTGACCTGAAACCTCATGTACAGTTTATGCACACTTTCCTAATGTCAGAACCACACAGCAACTATTAACCAATAACAACACTGCACAAGTCTTGTTATCCCTGGAGGCACATCTAACGTTGCTTGAGTAATCCTGTGTTTGGATCCCTTTCATATTTACTCACCTTCTACTACATGCACAAATCAGTGTGTGGGGCTAAAGAGGCACAGATGTAGAAAGTGGGCCGATGGTCTTTTGTTGCACTATGATGTCATACTGAGACACAATCTGGATACGGAGGTTTTTGAAGTACAATGACCTCTTATACAGTATGTCATGCCTGCAGCGTCACACAAAACCATTAGTTATCAGTTACCGGTGTTAAAATCAACATGCGTAATATCAGTGATGTATAAAGTATTCAAAAGCAATACTTGAGTAAAAGTACAAATACCTTGCCAGAAAATGACTAAATGGTAATTAGAAGTGAAAGTAACCTTTTAGAATACGACTTAAGTAAAAGTTTAAAGTAACGGATAAAAAATGACGATTACATAGAAATGTACAACTTTAAAAAAAACCCGTCTCAAGCTCTTTAGTTTGATCTGGAAAGTGAAAAATGTGCTGTTTATCTTTAAAAGAAGCACCACATCAAAACCTTGGGTTAAATAAACTGCAGAGAGCACATTTTGCACTTGCACATTGAACTTTAAGCAATGATTGGTTCAGCATTGTCATGGTGTAAAATAATACATTTTGTTCAGAAAGTGTAGTGGAGTTAAATTAAAAGTCTGCATAAATATAAAGACTCAAGTAAAGTACAGATACTCCCTTTACAACCACCTAAAGATCATTTTACACTGATGGAGGTCATGCATGGTTTCACCTCAGTTCCCTTGTTCCAAAACCTGGTTATAAATGTATAAACTGATATCACATTATTACAATTTAACAGAGGAACAGTATTTTAGTAATGATCATAACAAAAATTGCAGGTTATACATATTTACCCTTACGATTTATGTCAACTGTTGTCAAAGTGATAAACCTGACAACTCAAATCATAAATAAGCATAATAAGCTTACCACTGTGAATCGAGTAAGGTTAGGACACATATTTGAACACTGAGAAACAGAATTTTCTTTAGTTTTTAACAACAACAAATAGAAAAAGAAACGTGAACGTTTGGATTTGGAAACGTTTTATTATAAATAAACCTATCTATTTTAATATATAGGTATTTTGTGTGGAACAACGGGACAGTTCAAAAGCTTAACTGACTTTTTCCCATACTTTAGAATAATAATATACTCATCAACACTATAAAAACATAAACACAACGTTAGGAATTATGTTAGAACTAAAGAAAAACAAATAAACCAGACTGTTACAATTTAGCATTTTACTACTTATTGAGGTGTCACTGTTTGTAAACTTAAAATGAGTTGTTTTTTGTTGGTTCAACTAAAAAAGGTCACCGTGTTGCCTTAAAATGTTGAGTTAATTCAACTTTACTAAACATTTCATGCATTCAGTTTTTATTTGTATTTGAAAAACACAGGCATTTAGATTTTAAGGTCTTGAAAAATTTCAGTCAGCTGGCCACCAAAAAAAATTAAATAAACAAATATAAATCTATTTCAATATGTAACAAAAAACAAGACAAAAACATGAAGACAATAAATGAAATGTAAAAAAGAAAACTTGATTGCTTCAACTATTCAACTATAACGAGCTTTTAATAGTATTTGTAATAATATAAATCTTTGAAAGTAACAATATAATACAGATCAGACAATAGACCACGCAAAGAGGAAGAGAAAGAAGAGAAACAAAACGAATTATTATAAAAATCATTTTCTTATTTGTTATATGACAACACGATGACCTCATTTCCGGTTGGTCCCGTTTCGGACTGTCGGTGGCGCGCTTGATCCTTTTATAGCGCACGAGCTGAACCTGCGGCAGGCGGAGACATACGCGCTGCATTCCTCACGCGCTCTACGCAGGATCATCCCACAGTGGGAAAAACACGAGAGAGAACAAGTCCTCGAGGATCATTGACGGAGCTCTTTCCAAGTGAATAGCCGCGTTTGAGAGTCCAGAGGCGGATAAATTGAGCGGAGTGTCATCAGAGATCAGCCGATGAAGATGGGTTTAGTCCCCGCCGTGTCCGTGCTGATTCTGGCCATCGCAGTGCCCAGCCTGGCCGGATACATTGAGGTCTGTGCGCATTATCTCCACCTCTCATGTGGCGTAATTCTCTGATTTTCGGATACTTTGTACACTGGTGTTTTTCTACTGACGTGTGTCCTACTTATTTATGCTTAAGAGACTAAAAATAATAACACGTATTAAGTACAAATCTGTAAAGCCATTAGGCTAGACAGAAACTACAAAGTGTTCATGTCGCTTGTGTGTGATTTGTTGTGTGGGAGAAAGAAAAACGTATAATTTAGACTGTAGTTTTCCCTTATAATAGTAGCCAGTGTCTATTTATTGTGTAGTATTAAACCTTGATGGTGTAAATGTGTAATTGTCCGAGCAGCGAGGATTAAATGTTCAACTGTCCTCTTGTGTTTTGTGTTTATAATTGGCGTTTATGTGGGTTCAGTTTAAAGTCTCTGAAGATAGAGCACTTTCCTCAACACCTAGCTGCTTCAAATCCTCTTTTTTGACCCCATTAAACTTTAAAGGATGTCAAATGCCCAGAATTTCCTCGTGTTTTATCCAGGCGGGGATCGGAATCTAAGCTGGAGTCTTTGATTTGAAACTCTCTCACACGTTTCCTTGATTTCTGTGCAGAAATTGTTCGGAGGTCGTTCAAAAGTGCACATTTGCTTCGTTGGTTAAGACAATGGGATGTGAAAAGACGAACATTTTTCAATAGACTATAGACGTTTTTTGAATATTTAACAAAACATGTTTGACACAAAAGACAGTGGGGTGGAATACACGTCGTAAAATAGGACCCAGGGCTTATTTGTTGGTATATATCTTTATTCTTCTAATTTAGAGATTACATTTATGAGCTGCACACGCTCGCACATCTTCCCTCGATGATCCTACAGGAAGGGACCTGTCTTTTTAAGGCACATTACCTGGAGGCTTTTACATTAGTTTGAATGTAACTCTTCTCTCGGATGGCACGTTTACCCAGTAACATGTCAGCTTAGCTCAGCCTGCGGGGAGGATTCGGCTAATTATGAAATAATTCTTTAGAATGAGATCAATGCGCCGACATATACTATGAAATAATCTCGATGTACTTGGCTAATTGATGCATTAGAGAGAAAGAAAATGCGTCTGACTCGGCGTCACGATTGTTCGGGAGGCGCGGCGATGCTTCTGGATTTGCATTACAGGGGAAAGTCAAAGAGTCCTTTTACGTTCAGATCAATATTCGGACCCTATTGTATTTCTGTTATTACAGCTTTTCTCATTGTTACGCATTTGACTCCTTGTATCCCAGATTGCGTTTGCCTGATCCCTTCTCCGGAGTAAGATTACAATGGAAAAACGTTATTTTGGGCTGAGAGGTTCTCGGGTTGAGGAGTGAGATGTTGTGCTGGCGAGTCTCCTTGACCTCAGACCTGATCTACGTCCGGGGAAGTTCTGCAGCGGTGCTGCGCTTCGTAAACTGCAGAAGAAACCTGCATACCTTTGTTTTTTTTATTCGGCAGAAATGTAAATGATTACCTCTTTCGTTTGCCAGGTGTTGTGTAATTTAGTTGGAAAAGAGAACGCGTGATATGAGTGTTGGTTCTCTGCCGTGAGCTCTGTGAGGTGCTGCTGATGCGAGCTTGGATTTAGCTTTTGTTTCCTCAGTTGTGCCAGTGTCCTCGTTTCATTTTGTTATAGACGGTTTCAAAGCAAAAAAACAGTCCCTGTAGAGATTATTTCTGAAAATAAGCAAAAGAAATAACAACTAAATTACATTCGCTCGCAAGTTAAAAGTAGAAGAACCGTTAGTTGGCCAAACTTAAATGCGACAAGTTTCACGACCCATTCAAATGGTTTATTTAATAACATTATATACTAAAACATATAACATACTAAATCAAATATGAATAGTTATATTATTAGCCACTAGCCAAACTGATCAACAAACTGGAAGTTAACTTCAGGCCATGGGCGTGCCACCGATGAAACGTGCATTTTACGTGACTGTTTTCAAGCTAGTTGTGCTCCAGGTCAGGACCCAAATTTGATATTGAACGTCAAGTGGTGACCCATCGGATTTCAAAAATGTTATTAAACCTGAACGTTACAGAGCTAGTTTGCGCTTCATTTATTCTCTCTAGTGTCATTTCAAACCTTTTTGACTTTTCTGCTCTGCAGAACACAAAAGAAGATATTTCGTAGAACGTTGGTCACCAAGCAGCGTTGACGCCCATTGACTTTGTTGCATGAACACAAAACCACTGATACATTTCTCAAAATATCTTCTTTTTTCTTCCACAGAAGAAAGAATCATGTACATGTTTTGAACCACATGAGGGTGAATAAATAATGAGTGAATTTTGTTAGAGCAATAACAGTTTTTTTTCTTGTTTAATGGCGAATATTAAAGAAATGTTAATCCGACACAAACATGCTAATTTCTCTTAAACTGTAAGTTTATTCGAATTGATCTGAAACGTTAATAAATCAAACTGCCCATCACAAAACACACTATCTGTCTTGCTGATACAAGCTTACACAACACAAGGCTTGCTTGAATTTTACGGCACAAGCTCTGGCGTATGCCAGCATATAAGTGATGGAATTTTTCTGAATACATGAAAACACAAGGTTCTGTGTACACTGCTATACCAACACAACGAGTATTCTTTCAATTCTTTCTCAAATTCAGACTTTGCGATCACTGTAAAATCATGAATTAAGTCTCAAACAGCCATTTTAATATGAGAAACCGAGCCTGTTAATTAGTTTCTGTGGGCGGCTTGGAGACTTTGTGCTTTTCTGAGAGCCTCAGAGATGGTAAACAAAAGTGTTGTCATTTCCTTCTAGTATGCTGGAGGGCTCACCTTGCTCTGGTTACTCGGTCCAGCAGCTCTGTCTCCCATGTTGTGACTCCGGGGTCTTTTAATGATGCATTGAAAAAGCTTTTCAAGTCACGAGATAAAAATGTATTCCGTTTACATTTTCGCCCAAAAAGGGCATCATTTATTCACCCTCATGTCGTTCAAAACCTGTATATGACTCTTTCTGTTGTGGAACACAAAAGAAGATATTTTGAGAAATGTCTCTGTGGCAATGGAAGTCAACGGTTCTTCAAAATATCCTATTTTGTGTTCTGCAGAAGAAAGAAAATCATGAAGGTGAGTAAATAATGAAAGAATTTTCATTTTGGTGAACTATCTATGATGTTTCAGTTGGAGGTTGCTCGAGCAGGCCTGACATATTACACACATACATGTCAAAGCTCTTTTTTCATCACCCCTGTGTTTGGTTACCCAGATGAAACCGAATTGAGTGTGTGTGGTTTGTTTGCTGGGCCAATGGTGTCTGCACCCTTATCCACACAATGAAGTCTGCATACAAATGGCTTGTGTGGCAGTGTTAGGAGGGCTTTTAATAGCACGCTCGTCGCTCACCCCAGGAGTGATGAATGAATGCGGGTGGGGGGCTATTGTCAGCTTTGAATTGGTTCAGGCAGCTTGACTGCCACAAGGACCTGATTGGGACATAGATGCATGTATGTTTATCAGATACAATGACAGGCTGGAGATCAGACGATAATTGCTTTATTGTGCATTTCTCCGGATGCTAAGCTCCTTCCTGTGGTGGCTTTTTTCCTAAGTCCTACTTGTTTTATAAACTCGACCCACAATGAGAAAATGTGAGAAAAAAGTTCATGTTTGGCTCTGTTTGTGTTTCTTTTAGCAATCATTCATGTGCACGCAAAGAAGTGAATATCTCAAAGTTTTCAAATGGTAATCTCTGTAAACAAACGTGAATTTAAATGTATGTCAGCGCTCTATTGTTGGATTGGTGCTCGCCTGGGATCGGTTCCGTCAGCTTCCTGTTTCCTAAAGCCTTAACTCCGCCCCAATGCTTGTCCTTTAGGGCTTAGGGCTTAGAGAGACACTTTCAATTATTTTACAAGTCTCATCACAAATCCTCTTAGCAGTAAGACACACTCTGTCCTCGGCTGAAGAGAAGGAAACGGGCTAGCCTGCGACGGATGCTCCACCCTTTCATTACTGATATGATACATGCACACCTTGAAAGCCGCACCCTGGTTTGCGTAAGCCAAGATATGAGCTGTGCATTAGTCACTGACACACTTCCTGGCTTATCGGCACAGCAATTGCAGTCCAGCCCTAAATCATAAACGACAAACAGCGGGGATCATTTGAACAATTTTTCTGAATTTTGTTCATATGAAAGTATATATTGGGGTTTTCAAACTTTGCCAATGATCCCCAAATAAGATGAACTTTTTGTGAGGATCCTCTTTATGAAATACTTCCATCTATAATGTTTTACGTGTCTTTTTATAGAAACATTTCAACTAAAATAATAGTAAATGTGATGAAATAAAGACATATTGTTTACTAACTTAAATAGTTGGCTACACTTGTTGAACGTATTTAACCCTGACGATTTTCAATTCAAATGTATTTGTACTGTAGCAACTTTCACATTGAGTGTGAAAAAAGGAACTATAGTGAGAAAGTATGAAAGATACAAATCTAAATTATGCGCAAAAGCAGTTAAACACTCTACAATAAATGTTAAGTAGCTTTTAAAAAAATGTGCTGTTTTTTCCCTGTAATTTTCTGGGGACTTGTAACCTTTTGGAGGGCCCCCTGTGGATCTCTGGACCCCAGTTTAAAAATCCCTGGTATATTGTGGAAAAGTGTATACCTTTAGGTTGATCATTATCAGTTTCAAACTGTCAACCAAACCATACTTGAATTGATTCGATTTTCAATTTTGCAGACAATCTTTTTCAGACGTGTATGATTTACAGTTTTTATTTTATCCGCCACATTATCTAATTTGTAAGTTTTGGGGCTAAATTAACCTCCTATTTGTATTTCCATTGACTTCTGAGTTCTAACCAGGTCCAGAAAATACGATCACATAACCCCAATGTTATCAACCCTTCACTGGCTACACATTAAGTATCGTATTGACTTTAAAGTTCTTTTAATCACTTATAAAGCCTTAAAGGGTTTAGCCCCTACCTACATAACAGAGCTTCTATCACACTATAACCCATCACGCTCTCTAAGATCTCAAAACTCAGGACTTTTGATAACAGCTAGAATAACTAAATCCACCAAAGGAGGTTTGAGCTTTCTCATACGTAGCAGCTAAACTCTGGAAAAGCCTTCCTGACGCTATTCGAGGATCAGACACACTCGCCCAATCTAAATCTAGATTAAAGACACATCTTCTCAGCCAAGCATTCACTTAATGCATAATATGCTAAATAATCCACCGGGAGACTAAATTATTAGAAATAATTTCTAGAATAATTGAACTTGTTCTAGAAACACCTTGTACTGTGCTGTGTTTTTCTTATTTTCTCCTGTTAAGATGATTTGGAATAATGCACATTGTGTAAAGCGCTATATAAATAAAATGGAATTGAATTGAACTTCAACAGAAGCATTAAAGGCTTGTTCACACCAAAATTATAACCAAAAACAAATATGACAATCATTATTACAGCTTCCACATCAAAGGATGATAAGTTAAGCCTTTTATATTTTATTGAATATCAAATTCTCTGGCAAATCTTCGCTACTGTTACAGTTGTGGTGTGGACGCAGCTAGTCTAAATTTTTTTTAAAACGTTAAAGTCTTAGTCACTTATACTTATGTGAGCCTTCAGGCTAATAGTGGTTGAGTTTGCTAGCTCAGTCGAACCAGCGAACAACGAAATGGCAGACGAAAAGATTTGCTTTGGTCTTAAGTTTTTTGTTTTCCTTGAGCTTTTTATCGTCCGTCTTATCTGTGTCTGTCTTATGTGCGATGGCTCCTGTGAAAGTATCTGTCTGTGTCGTTTATCTTTCCTCTGTCATGCCTGAGCATGTCTGCTGTTTCAGGTCTTCCTTCAGGATGGGCTGTATGGGAAGAACGTGAAATACAACAGCGTGTCAGGCAAGCTCCGCTCGCATGATCCGTCTAAATTCCCGAGCGCCCCGCTCGCTCTAATTATCGTATCTGGATGTTTTGTACGAGAGAGAGAGAGAGACGGCCACTGTTACCTCCTGCAGCTCGGCACATCACAAATGTACACTCTTCACCATCAAAGATGGACGCCTGCAGTCCATTTGGGCCTTAACTGTACCGCAGAGATTTGTTGCTTCTTTCGTTGCTTTTGCAGGATGCGATTTCATGGAGAGGCTGAATATGTGCCGGCTTGCAATTTTTGTGTATGGGGTGCTTGTATGCCTGTTTCCTGCATCGGTGGTTGTGATTGAATGGGGTGTGAGTCATCTACCCCGCATGTGTTCACATATGAATAAAACATTTACTCAGGAGCATGTTGTTCTGAAACACACAAACGGAGACCAGCTTTCATTCCATTTCGTCCTCACCGTGTTTGCTTATGGTCCATATTTGCGGCCATCTGTATTTGTGGTGCGGCTTGATCTTCGTGTTAAAAGGTGGAACAAGATCTGCGTGTTAGCCTGTTATCGTGCTTCAGAGTCGTACTACGCTTTTCTTTGACCCACGAATTTGTAAAGTGTTCAGTTTGCAACATGAAGCAATGTCGACCATGAATTTTTGACTTGGACCACAATTCCCAATTCATATGATGGACACATTGAGTTGTGCATCACTTCTATAGTTTCTCTCTTGTCCTTCAAACTGCTTGTTCGTGCTCATGTGGGAATGACAGCAAATGAATCCGTGAATAAAACCACCCTTGTGGTATTGACTTTAATTTGCATGATCAAATGCGTTTGCAAATTTTGCGTGGGAGATGGCTTGTTGTGCTCATTTGAATTCGGCTCAGGTTTTGATTTGTAGCCCCTCCTGTGTTGTGGTCTTTTGAATTTTAGCAGTCGGTCTCATTCAGAAGGGCTTTCAGTCTTTTACGTTTGGGTCAGTGACAGCAGCCATTGTACTTATTGAGCCCAGTGGTCTTGAGTTGGTTTGTTTGTCTTTATCTGGCCGTGGAATGACCAATCACTACCGTCCCTCTATACTGCTCTCTCTTAAGCAGACCGCATGAACTCTGCTACCCTTTCTAGTCCAGATGCCTTAGTGTGTTAGTGGTTAGTGACTCTGGAAGTTTATTACTTGACTATTTATACAATCAACTCACTTTAGCAAAGAGTCAACATGATCTGGCAACAATGAATGGTGAGATGCAATGCACGGTTTTTGAAAATTGAGCTACAGGAACACTGTGTCATTCTGAAGCAGGAGAGGAGAGATGGGGATGAAGATGTTGTAGCTGGGGAGGTGAGCGGTGGGCAGATCAGCTCACTGTAACCGTATACACCTCAGAGACCTGAATCTGCTCTGCTGAACCACCAAAAGCACAGCCAACACTGATACAGCACTTTCAGCAAAACAGATGGACGTGAGAACTCTATTGGCTGTGCGGCGGCCTGTATTCTGATCTCTTAAATCCAGCAGTTTCTGGATAATCCATAAAGGGGAAAGTCCGGTTTTCTGAGAAGTTCACAGGTCATCGTCTTCAAACCGGTCAGATATTAACAGCTTGTGGGTTTGTTTATGGAAAGGGCGACTCTTGAAAGTCTCAGAGCTGCTGTCATTGGTGGCAGGGACCGTGGAGAAGCGCCCAATCTAAAATAACCGCAGGCAGGGTTCTGATGTAGGAGAGGAGTGCGGGATGAGAAGGAGCCTGTGAGAGAGGCCCGCAGCCGGATGTCTGTCGCGTGGAGATATACGACAGCCTCAGAAGTGGAATAAGTATGTGAGAAGGGTCGGTGCTGGCCGAATGGAAAGGTTTAAAGCAGAGAAATGGGCTGATGCAATGTGCCGTGGAGAATATGTTACACGCATTCAAAACAGCGGACGTGCGCTCTAGGGAATTTAAAACCCAGCTCGTGGCAGGTGTTGCCCTTATTGTTTCGTTCCTTCAGCAATCTGCACATGGAAACTAGTGTGACCTGGGTTTGCACCAGCCGTTATGACAGTTCGAAATGACCCATCAACCATACTTTTGAGAAAATAATCCACTTCATTTAAAAATGTAATTTGTGCTTGGCCATAGAGCAAAGTTAAAAATTGTGGCTGGCCATGTAAAATCAGGAAAGCAACGTTCTTTGCCAAATACTTCTGCAAGTTAAAAGTGGTGATCAACTTGCCACAGGTCTGCCTCGAAGCAAATCAAACAGACAGGTATCCAGGTGCTAGGCTGACACTTTTCAGGCTATTCGTTTGGCCGTGATCATGTTTTTCTAGGCTTTCTTGGATCCTTTTTGCTATTTTATCCATTATCACAACTCACTTTGTAGACAATTAAAAAATGAAACATTTTATTTTAATAAGTAAAATAGGGCACAATGTACTGTACATATACATATTGTTTTTTCACAGCTGTTGACCTGTATCGCACTTTCATTTGCGAACAAGTAGTGGTGTAACGGGATCACAAAACTAACGGGTCGAATAATTTTTCGGATCCGCAAATGTAAATGCTCAACATAGTTTGATTATTATAATATAACAAGTTTAGAGGTTTTATAAAAATTTAGTTGAAGTGGCGCGTGTTTGTTTTTTCTGGGATGGATCGCTTGTGGCGCATTGGATTATGTAATGTGCGCTTTGACTCAACACAACATTACTTTAACTTTCGCAGCGGTTGCATGCATTCTGAACCGTAGAGCATGATCCGCACGATTATACCATCCTGGTGCCGGGCCTGATTCTAGTGTTTTTATAAATCAAAAACGTTAACGTCTTTCACCCTCAAAACGTTCTCTCTTCACTTCCTGTCACGAGGAATGACACGGGGGCGGAGCTTTCGGAGACTCGTTTCTGCCCGAAAACAAATAGAATGCGGCAGTTAGCATCTGATAACTGTCCAATCAGTTCCCAATGGACTAAATCAACTCCCACCCTACGTTTTTCTCATTTCAGAAGTCATTTGTCTTGGATATACATAACAATATGGAAAATACGTCATTTGGCACTCTAAACGTTGCTTTTATGACCTCAGCATTGTTGTATTGCGATTTCGCAAGTGACAGCATATCAAATTTTACTTCGGTATCATGCTGCTCTATTATTTAGCATTAGTCATCTCCGTCTTTAGGAATGGGTATAATGTGAGCACTTAAACATCACTAGTCTGTGCTAAAACAAATTCAACAGATCTTAGATATCCAAGATCGTTGTTGGATCGTTGTATGCAAATATGGTGTTTAAAATACAATGCAATGCCCTCCAGACATCAAATAACCCTGCTTGCTGGAACACAAAGGAGATAAACTCTGCACATTACCTTCTTAAAGAGACAATCAATTCCAGATTCAAAGCCTGAACAGATTGTGAAAAGTTTATCACCGTCTTTATTGGGAGATCTTTTATCATTCGTTGCTAATTATAATGAATTCCAGGCTGGCAGCTGACTCGTCCATCTTCCCTGCTGCCATCCAACATGATATCATCATTCCACCCCTGATGTCTCTAACAACAGTCTGTAGACCAGCCTTATTCACTGCAGATAACGGAACACCTCATATCCTGCTCCGTTTGAGAGGAAACCGGATGTTTGAGTTTTGAACCATTGTTTATGGGGTTGATTTCCAGCGAGGAGCTTAAGAGAGGGAAAGAGTTTCGTGTCAGTTCACTGTAAGCAGGGTCGAGTTATCTTGTATAGTTTGCAGAAAGAGACATGGTGATTGGAGACGAGGCCTGGGGCTGGGAATGCATTAAACCATCACGCATGACTCGGCCTCTCAGGGAAACATCAAGGTTGTATTTCACCCCATAATGGAATGGATCTTTTTTCCCATTTAAGGGATAAAAACGCAAATGTGTTCATTTGTTCACCCTCATGCCATTCCAAATCTGTATGACTTTCTTTTGGAGATCACAAACGGACATAATTCAAACGCCGTTGGTGACCAAACGACATTGACCCCCATTGACTTCTCAAAAATACCTTTCTAAACGAAACGCTTTTTTATAGTTGTCTCTGCATATTAAGCTAAAACACACCATCGCCGCATCTTTTGTAGTAATACACCACACACATCAGCTCAAATGCGTCTCATCCTCATCATCTCCGCTGCAGAGACCAACCGATTCCACCGTTTCCTCAGTTTTATAAAGATGGCCGCCCCTCCTGTACCTCAGGGAAACGGCATCTGCGTGTGAGATGCTGAGAGAGCCGCTGTTCTCCTGCCGCGCGCTTGCCGATGGGGTGGATCAAGAGGCTTAATGATCCGTTTAACCTCGACCTTGGAGGTTGCGAGGCGGGAGGAGCTGCAGACAAGGGGAGAGGGAGATTCATTGGCGCTGGGCGGTTATGGGGTGTATATTTCTTTCATTACTTTCATTTTTCTTCCTTCCTTGCACCTCCTCCCTGTTTCTCTTCTGCGTTATTATTTATTGTCTGATCTCCTCCCTTCCTTCATAAATGGCCGTAGTGGGTTCTTGATTGTTTATCGTGTTATTGATTGGTTTTGTTGATGGGTACAGTGTATCTCCAGCGCTCTTTGAAATGATTTCTGAATATGTGTCGGATTGTAATTCAAGGTGCTTTGGAGACTACTGCCTATTACAGCATCACATGCTATTGCAGGGAACATATTTGGACCACATGAATGACAAATGTACATGTTCAAAAGAATACGACGCATCCCTGGCATCACCATGGTAACATGAATGGAAAAACATGTTTGTTTGTGTTTCATTCTCTTTTTGTCACTGTGAGGTTTTTTTGTGTGATATGGGCAGAGCTGGTGTTCTCTGATAAGGTTTGGTTCCTTTTCAAGCTCACTTCCCCTCAGCCTGCATTGTCTCACTCCTCTAAGGTTTTCACATGTAGAACAGATTTTGTCTTTGACCTGACAGCAGTGAGAAATCCGATGAAGTTTCGCCACAAATACGTGAACTCTTGGCAAAGCTGTTCACAAACTTTATTTGCACACCTCCTAGAGCTCCAAACTTCATAACATTCTAACAATGTTTGTTCTGCAACGTCTTCTGTCTGTGTACGTTTCTTTCTTATCTTTCTCGGTCCTCCATATCATGCGTACTCAAACTGGCCTAGTTAAAATTGAAGTACGCTTGCTCATACATAGTATGCATACTGTTTCAGCAGTGCACAGTACGCAGGTGTTCTTTATGGGTAGAATACCCAAAATACCCCATTGCACTTGCTTAAATGTGCAGCATGCAACATTACATTAAATCCATGCAAGGTATCCCACAATGCACTCAACTTTACCTGCCGTTTTCACTATAACATAAGAATTTACTTTTATTTATAATAATTTGATTAGCAATAGAATGAGATCATATGACAAATGTAGGGTTCTCCTGTTCGAAAAACACATTCGTTCCGTATTAAAGGGTCAGGTCATCCAAAACGGAGATGTTTTCATCCTTTACTGACCCTCATGTCATTTCAAGTCTGTATGACTTTCTTTCTTCTGCAGAACATGAGAAGATATTTTAAAGAACGTTGGTAACCGAGCAACATGCGCACCCATTGACTTCCATTGTATGAACACGAAACCACAGAGTCATTTCTCAGAATATCTTTTTGGACAATGTTCAAGTATAAGGAAGTGAGAGTAAAACAAATGAGAACAGAATTTGTATTTATGGGTGAAATATACTAAATATACGCAAATCCACTCATTTGTGTTGTGTAGACTTCGTCAGTGTTGATGTTCTCAAAGTAGCGAGCTTGTATCTCACTGCATGCTGATAAGTCCGGGACGTGGCCTTACGAGAGGATGAGAGCGAGAGATTGGCCGTGTATGGCGCAGTGAAATGAGCACAGGTCGTTTCTCAGAAATCCCAAGGTCTGTGTTCGGAGATTAGGCGGGCCAGACAGAGCCCATGCTGCGACTTAATCCTGTTCTTTTAAATGCTGAGAGACAAGCAAACAATGTGAAAACAAGCACTCTAATGACTGCATTCACAGCAGTGTTCAATAAACCTCCCAAATCTCCACTTCAAGATGCACTGGATTTCCCCGCTTAGACCCTAGGCATGCTGCAGGGGTCGGTTCAATAGAGACCGTGTCATTGAAGTTACAAACAAAGAATGCAATGGTTTTCCCTGACCAACGTCAGCCCAAGCCTTTACAGGGCCCTAAGGAGAATTTTATTTTGGGGTCCCCCTGTGCCCCAATACAATCGACTATTGTCAATGCATACTTTAAACCTAACACTCCCAATTATATTAGTTGTAACTGTGTTTGGGATGTAGGAATGTCATAAAAACAAAAACACATATACCTCGCATTACAAGTGTATTGGGCTTATCAAAACATTAGAAGTGTGTGCTGTTTTAGCTATAAAACTGTCAAAATCATTTTGCGTAAAGGATTGTAGTGGTGTGAACTTTCCATCGTAAATTATTACAATAAACATAATTTAACAAACTAACAAACAAACAAAAGAGATGAATTGCACGTTCAGAACCTTCCCCCTTTCTCCCATTGGTCAGACAAACCGATAGCCCCACCTCAAACCCATGCCAAGGGTTGATCTAACATAGTTTGACTGTTCAAACAAGCGCTACAGCGTTTACACTCTTCAGGATGTCAACATATACAATATAACAAATAGCTTACATATGGTTGTCTTTGCGTATTAAGCTGGCACAGGGGAAAGCATTTCACAGATTTAACACGTCAGCTTAAAATTTTATTTCACCCAGAATGTCCCTTTAAGGATATTTTAGCATAGTAAGATCAAAACACGCAGTGGTTTTAAAGCTAGCCGGTCATTTATCCACGACTTGAACTGTCTCACAAGCACAGTAAGGATGTGAGAAGATTTAGAAGTTAGAGGAGAATCTCTAGTGAGGATGCAGCACCCAGAAGTGATAATCAATGGAATGTCTTGAGAATGATGGCGTGAAGATTTTGACACCCTTGAGGTTTGCAGCGATGAGTGCAGGGTGGGTGGCCGTTGTGGCGGGCCGGTCACCATCATCTCCTGTGGAAATTGTTATTTCTGTCATCACATCTGGTGCGGTGATGTCAGGAGCGTAATCCTCTCAGAGACACGTGGAAGCTAAGCCTGGATTGTGAGGGCCGAGAGGTTCAACCTGTCACATGGCACATAGACGCACTTGGGAGGAAGAAGCCAAGCCAAAAAACAAGAGTGCTCATGCATCTAAAAAGCATGACAACAGTGAGGGGGAAGATGAATCTGTCCGTGTTTGCTGTCTGCATGAGTGTTGATGAACACACACTCGCATACGTCTTTTTAAAATAGCAGCTGGTTTAAAGCGGTCATATACCCACATTTAATTATTTTAGCTTTTCTTTAAAGTCGACGTAATGTTTCACGCACAAGTCATAATTTACTGGCTTATGACCTTTTTGAAATAAATCAAGTTTTTTTTGCATTTGTATCTGTGACGTCTATGTTGTTGACCTTTGTTGTGATTGGCTGAATTATTAGGTTTGCTAATGGTGTGCCTTTGGGTTAGGTGTTTGGTCCCATACAGTTTCTACTCATTTATCCTTCAACACCATCCTTTTTGCAGAGACACTATCACATTGTGACATTTTGGAGCGTAATAATACAAAGTTAATCTTTATTTGCTTATTTTAGTGTCAGGATCTCTTTGGAAGAAATGCAGGATACATGCTGGGCTGCAGGTGTTTACCACTTCCTGCATCAGCTCATTTGGTTAACCGCCTCCACGTCTAGGGACCAGCTGCAATAATAGGGCTCTGTTGGAGTAATTGGATCTAGGGCTGCATATGCTAAAAAAAATATAGCAAATATGCATTTCGCGTTTCCAATAAATTTGCAATAACAGATTTCACGTAGT
Organism: Barbatula barbatula; assembly: GCF_947034865.1. Lineage (NCBI taxonomy): Eukaryota > Metazoa > Chordata > Actinopteri > Cypriniformes > Nemacheilidae > Barbatula > Barbatula barbatula. The sequence continues at coordinate 2,615,360 of NC_136773.1, forward strand.
ATAACAGTAAAACACGTGATGTTTTCTTTATTTATGATCTGTTAATAATTTTATAGACGTCACTCAATTTAAGCTTATTTCAGTTTATAAGTGAGGCAACATTTTTCAGATAATACATATTTAATTTAATTTCAATAAATAAATGTTTTCATTAGTTTAGTTAACTGCGAAAACCTTGGACCGGAGCTGGTGGACCATGGTGGCCCATAGACAGTGGATATTTACAGTGGTCACATGTAAATAATATACATTAAATGAGACCATGTCAGAAAATAAGCTGGCTCAGGTTTTGCATCATATTTTTGTATTTATCTCTCCATCAAATCACTTGTTCTGTCTCCAGCATCAAATCTGAATGTGCTGGTTTATTATGGCTGTATTGGTTTTGATGGTGACAGGGTTGACTCGGAGTGCCTAAAAACAGACGTTTCAGGCCCTTCCTGCATTCCATATCTAAAACAAGTCTTTTGTTTCAGATGAAGATTGCTAGTTATTGCGAAAGTGTGATCGCAGCTAGTCATTTGCGGTCAGCGGTGCGTTTAATTCTCAAGTCGTATATACTCGAGTTCGCGGTTTTATTGTATGGCTCCGTGTTTTAGGCGGGCTCGCCAGAGTGGTTTTCACTGCAGCAGATTGAGTGTCGCTATGAAACGGTATTTTTAGTCCTCTCAACCGTTCTGCTGAATTCTGGGAGCGAGAGCATAGCCTTGCCGATTTCTCATGCGTCGAGAGGAGAGACCGAAGCAAAGCGAGAAATAAGCACAGGAGTGATTGCTCTGTCGCTCAGCCCTGTGGCTTTCTTTTCTTCCGCCTCTTTTCATCTCGTCTGGAAGTCACATTGATTACTTTAATAAGGTGTTGGCTGTCTGTTGCCAGACGGCTCTTGAACTCTTTCATATCAACAACCCCCGAGTAGCGAATCGGGAAATGTGTCTTTCGTTGGCTGTCTTTACATCGGTCACTCTATTTCTTTACATAGTCTGTCCTCATGGAAGTACAGTACAATCCGAGGGTTTGTTTGTGTGCATGTGTGAAGAGACACCTATGTGTATGCATTGCATGTTGGCTTAAGGTAAGAGTATAAGTCTGCGAGCATATGTGTGTCAGTGAGGGCCGAAAGGGATACTGCTCTTCTTTTGGTCTGCTTTTAGCATTGCACGCACGCACACACGTGCAACTGTGGGCTGCTAAGCACACTTTATTTTGACACGCATGAGCTGATCTGAGAGATTGAAATGGTTTTGAACAGATCTGCTGCGTCCGGGCACCAGAGGCTGGTCTTCTTGTTACGGCAGCCGTATCGTCCTTTTGCGCTTTATAAGGTCCGGGCAAAACCGACACGCTCTCACACATGCCGCTGTGACCTCTGCTGTCTCCTCTGTGTACTTGTAAAGGCTAAGGACTGAATCGCTGAGCATGCTGGGAAGAGTGACCCGTCACCTTTGACCTCTGAAAGTCACACTCAACCTGCGCTTTATTTACAGCGTTGGCATGTGGCATTTTACCTTATTTTTTAAGAAATCTGCATATATTATGTAAGTCTGAACATGTTTACATTCTTTGACTCGACAAAATTCTCTACAGAATTTCACCTGAAGAGAAAACTTCATCGTAAAAGATGGCTGATATATTGTTATGAACGTTTTGTAACTCAACTAGCATTACATCGAGCCTTCAGGGCTTTTATTATGTGTCTGTGGGTTTGTTTTGCTGGACAGGGCGTGTGTTTTCTGGATATTTCTGCGCTGGCAATTTAGGAGTCCTAGCTTGCTTTGGCTTTAGGGAAATGCAGCTGCGATTGTTACGTGCCAGAGACACAACCACTCTTTTTTTTTTTCTCCCTCTCTCTCGCACTCTCACTCTTTCTCTATCTTTGTGTGCGAATAGCTCAGTTGCCTCTCAGGTGTTTCCATAGAGATGAGGACATTTGAACAAGTCGTCATTATGTCAGCAGAAGCCGAGCTTGAGAACACACGGGTCCCTTCTCTGATAGAAACTCTCTCTGTAACCAAACCCTGGAGAGCCGTCTCGCTGTCTTATGCCTACATAGACATCGTAATCATCATGTAGCCGCACAAGTGACTGATTTGGAGCACTCGAGCACTTGGTAGACAGCAACTTCGCATGTCACATAATGGAGGTCTTTACATGAAGCATGCAGGAGAGTTCGCAGAGACGGCTACATTGGAATCGCTAATACTAATCATAAAAATGCACATACAAACTAAGAAATGCCACGATTAATAGTTCTTATTTATTAAGAATAAATACAATTAAAGCTGCGAGCAGCATTTTGCGGGTTCGAGCAGTTTAAGACGTCTTAAGCAGCTTTGCCTTCATCAAGTAGGCCGAGGACTCTCATCCTAAAACACCCAAGTGGACGATACTCCCAACGTCTGAAAAATTATAGATACGGTCAGCAACGGTTCACAGACACTACGCACGATTACACACATATGCACATATAGTACACTTGAGGAGAATCATCTTTTCAAGTTCATTTGGTCAAATCCATTTAAGAAAGGACACCGTCTAAATGCCTAAATGCATTGAGTTGCTGCCATGGGACTGGCTGAGTAGCAATTTGGGTTCACATGCAATTAAACTGGTGTACATAATAAAGGTGTTTGTTATGTTTAGCAAAACAGTATCTTACAACCAGCCAGACATGTTCTATATTTATAGATGTGTAAACATGGAGCCACGTTTAATGTTTAATGCATTATATGTCTAACACTGTGTTCCTGTGATACAGGAAACGTATCTCTTGTCCGATCACCATCATATTTAGCATGCTTGTTTAGTGTAATAAGATGTATAATTGTACTTAATGGCAAGTCAATTGGATTATTTTTTAAGGAGTAGCGAGCTTTCAGGTACACCGTTCACTTGAATATAATAAAGGACCCTGTAATGGTCACGCAAATGAAAAAGTTGAAGATGTTTTTGATAGTTATTGATCTAGAGAGTCCAGAGAATTGTACTGTGTGGAAATTTTGAAATCGCTTGAAAAACCTAGGACAAGTTTGCAAAAGTAGGTTCTTAACATCATCACAGATAACTCACAAACTGTTTGATCGACATCAATGGTTCATGAGCCAAATTTGTTTGGAAATATGAGAGCTTTCATATGATATCGATAGTTTGTGTAAATGTCAAATGTCACGTGATACACAATTGTTAAGGCAACCAAAGATGTGTCAATTTTGCCATTTTTACGATTATAGCGCGACCTAATGTTCAAACGCCACGGTATTTTGTAGGTGTCCTCGGAGTGATGGTCTTCACATATGTTCCAAGCCCAATGATGATATCTGTAATATTTATCGAGTTATGGCAATTTTAATGTAATAGGCTCCGCCCATTTTAAAATTTTGGCACCCCTAAGTGACACTGAAAGGAGATTTCAACTTTTTTTCAATAATTATTTACATTCACACTCCACAGAAGTCATCTGAGTTGGTTTGGTTCCGATCAGTCGAAAAACCTAGGACTAGTTCGCGAAAGTAGGTTTTAACATCATTAGCGATAACTCACGAACCGTTTGATCGACAGAAGTGGTTCCAGAGGCAAAGTTGCTCAGAATGAGGAGAGCTATCTAATAATGTAAATAGTTTGAGTATATGTCAAATGCCACGTGATACAGAATTGTTTAAGCACTTCAAAAGCGTTATTTCGCCCCCCGGTGGCCGAATGAGTTCATATTTCTTACAGACCTTCAGGACCACAAGTCGAACAAGCCCAGCGAGTGTCGTTTCGATGGAGTTCCGTTAACCCTGTCTAATGAGTGCTCAAAGTTCATTGGCCGATGACGTCCGTTTTTTTAGATGCGCCAATGTACTTTTAGACAGTTATGGTACATGACACTTAGACACACCATACCAAATAATAAGTCGATCAAATAACGAGGCTTTCATCACTACTGATGTTTGTCTGGCTTCTGTAAAAATGGAAAAAAGAAATAAAATATTGGAGCCGGGGACCTCTGGTTGAGTTGACACGGAATGACCCATATATATTTTGCAATGATATGTACTGGAGTATGATTTTCAATTTGAACCGCCATTCATTTATCGTTTTTACAATACACATTACATGTTACTTTGATTCGAAAAAGGCCATGGTGACGGTATGGAGACTCTAACTACACCCAAGCTACGAGTAAAACGTGACTTATGCCGTAAAGCTGGTGATGGGCGGGGCTTGTGAACCTCCCAAAGTTACGAGTGTGATTTCCGCCGATAGAGGGCTGCTTAGGTAGCAGCGGCAGGAATATTCGTCAAGTTAAGAGTTGGTCTACCACCAAAATAATTGAAGAAAGATTATTTTAAGGTGGAAAAACTCCAAAGTGTTGCTTTAATGCTTCCCCTTGACTTGAAAGCGACTGTATTGTGGGTGGCATATGATGCCTAAGCAGACGGCTCTACTGGGTCTCTCTTTTACACACGGCAGAGCGTGTTTGAAACAACCCCGTTTCATAACAACAATACATTGTTTGTTCAAGACATAATTACACTTGTACGGAATCTGAGTTTTGGATAATAAGGTTTCTTCCAAGCCATGAGTGCAGCCCAGTAATAGAATGAAGCATTGTGCTGTACATGTGCGTGTGAGGGAATGTTATAAAATAATGGCGAGATTACGTGATCATGTGATGTCCAGGGCATTTCACCGTTTCGTGCCAGACTTTTTGCTCTTGTACTTTTCCACTGTGTGTGTGTGTGTGTGTGTGGCCTGTGATGAAGAGCTAAGACTAATGAACCGAAGGGCTCTCTCTCTCTCTCTCTCTCTCTCTCTCTGTGAAAATGTCTCACGTCACACCGATCTGCTTTACACCCCTGTAGAGATGAGCTTGTGTTTCCTGTGACATTGGCCAAGTATTCCAGAGGACACGGATGATTTATTGAGGGATCTCTGTGTGTCGTGTGCGTGTGGAAATGTGGGGCACATAGGCCACACTTAAAAACACATGCCTCTATTAGATAAGATAAAATATCACGGCGAGTAGCATTTTGATTACAAATGATGCTGGAGGTTTCCTCAGGACTAGCTTCACTTCTCTGAGGTGTTTCTATGACGACTTGCCAACTGGACGTTATTTTTAGTGGATGTGTGAAGTCGCTTCACAGAGGTTCACAGGTGTTGTAGTGGAATAAAGTGCAGGTGCATTTCATTACATTACCTGTGAATTGACATTTGTAAGTGCTTGAATTTGAACTAGGGCTGTCAAACGGATAAATCACCCAAGTTTGTGCATATTAGTTTTGTATTCATAAACACGTACACATGCATTTATTTATTTATATTTACCAATAATTGACATTGTATATAAACATTTATATGTATATTTTATTTTTATTAAATGTATGCGTGTGTGTTCATAAATACAAAATAAATATACACGGTACACAGAGATACTATATATTATGCAAACGCTACATTTTATTCTGTATGCGAATGCGATCAGTCGCGACGAATCGTTTATGTATATCTTCTAATTTAACGTTTCTTATCAGATGTTTTAAGTGTTCATTAACATTTTGTGCTCATTGTAGATACACTATATGGATTTGACGTTAAACCGTGAATTCCTCAGTAAGCTGAGGTCTGTCAGAAAACCGTCTCGCTTCAGCAGGGTTTGAGAATCACAGACTCGCTCGGTGTCGAATTTGACACTTTCACAATCACATACACATCATCACTCATGTGATGGTTTCACAATACTCGAATGCTCCTTCCTTTTCCCATCAGTAGGATTTACTGGGGGGATTTTTGGGCAACTTTTACTCTGTAGTGTACTTGCATGTGGACCACATGTTTTGTCCTCGGTTTGACAGAGATGTGTTTTATTGGAAAACAGTGTGAATGGGAAATGTCATACTGGATCTTGCATCTTCAGATCTGGGGCAGATTTAGATTTGGATTGTATGAAGACACATGCAATTTCTATATACATTTATATATTCTATATAATATAGAAATCTCTTTTAAAAAATTCATGTTTTTTTGGGCATTCCAATTAATATCAATCAAACTGTAGTTGGTTTGTTTTGATTAAAGCCATGATAATAAAATATATATACATATATAGGCCTACATGTATGTGTATATGTATATATATGTTATAGTGAATGTATTTTACTATCTTCTCTTTAAGCTGCAATATGTTGTTTTATGGGTTAAAAGTAAACAAAAATAAGTTGTTAAGCAAATACTAAAAGCAGGTGTTGTATTTTAACCTCTTTTCCTCAGACTGATTTACAATGTAAGCTAATAATAATGATTTAAAAGCTTTTTCCAGAAATGTCAATTTGATGTATTTTGACTTTAACCCACATCTAAATACGATAACTTGGAGTTCTTTGATTCAAACATGGATGGCGATAGAGGGTCGACACTTCAGAATCGCAGCTTTAAAAGTAGTTTTTGATTTATAAGGTCATGTAAACAACCTCAGACAATAAGCATCTGGCACTTTGTCTTGCGTTGTGAACGTGGTCTTGTCTGCAAATATGGCGTCGTGCTCTTGGACTCGCAGACGTTAACAGGACAATGAGAAAGTTTCACAAACACCTTTTTCTTTGTGTAAGAGCAGGCAGTCATTCGTGCCTGTTTGCTCAGATGTGCACCTAGCGCGATTCAAAGGTCAGGATGGAGAAGACGGATTGTTAAGCCCTGTGAACAGGACATATGTCTTTCCTGTCTGGCTCTGTGTGCCTTTTTTGTCGGCTCAGCACCGCCCTGGATACTTCCTGATCGATAACACTTCAGTAATCGCGGTGTCACTAACATTTACAGAACTTGCTCTGCGAGAGCCCTGGATTAAATTGTTTTGAGGCATTCCTTCCATGCACGCAAGGCATTCTGGGAATCAGTAATGGAGCAATGACATCATGGATACCTTCCATCTTTCCATGTTTTTGTTTTCACCAGAAGTTAGCTCAATGCTGCCCTCCTTTAAAAAATACTGTGTATTGTTCCTCATCTGTCTCATCACTCTCACCACAAACAGGGGCCTGTGGTCACGGGAGATTTCTGGAACTGTGTGGTGAGGTGGATGGGCCCGTTCTGTGTCTGGTCTGGTTCACGTCACCCCTGCAGCGCGCAGAGAGATTGCCAGCTGCTTTCAGAGCAGCCCACAGATGGACACACATTGTAAACGCCGGATAAGAACAAGTTTGGGTTTCTGCAAATGGGCGTAAAGGGTCTGTGTGTTCTTTAGGAGCGTCACCTTGTGTTATTGTCCAGTCTGAGGTGTGGGGACTGTGTTTGCTGCCCGCTCGGTAGACTTCTCACTGTTTAAAATAGAATACCAGAGGCCACACATACTGAGAGGCGACCGGACCTGCTGCGGTGTTTACAGACAGCATTGCTTTCCCTTCGGGTGTGTACACTGTACCTGAAAATAGCATTTCACATGGAGGTGTGTGAGTGACACCTCTTGTGCGGCGTTAATCAAAAGAGCCTGATATAAACTGTAAATGTAGTAATAGTTAAAGGTGCCATTTGCGTGTGTGTATTGTCTAGCGATGTTAAAATTTAGGTGGTGTTTGAAAGGTTGTGTAAATCCACTCAATGCCATAAAGAAGAGTAAAGCTGTTCCTCCGAACAGGGCTTTAGTTTGAGGTTTTCTAGCTAATCGTAGCTGTCCTTCCAAAACCTCGGACGTCCAAATTCGCTGTTCAACAGGAAATTAAAAAACACTGTAAATACTGCGTTGCCAAAGTTGACTAATAAGAATGATTTATGGTGAACAATAAAAACTGGAAACTGCAAGGTTTTAGAAAGAAAAGAAGCGAGTTTGGTAGCACATTTTGTACGGAGCAAAGTAAAGTAAAGTAAGTTAAATGATTAAATTAAATTAATATTGCAGGAAATTGTTGAAATTAACAACAAAACGGTTATACATCTTGCAACTGGTAATTGTAAAAAGTAAATTATAATTGAAACTGGATGTCACAATATACTGGTTTTGAAATACAAATATGATAACGTAATAACATAAATGATTTATTTAATAATATTGTCAAGTTCATAGTTAAAAATGTAGCTTTAAGAGCAACAAACAATACAAACTTTCTTTCTGCGTCCCAACAGTGTCATTTATTGAGTGCGTTTACATTCACAAAATAAATGTATATTTATTAAAATCAACTTAAATAAAAGAAACTTGTTTACATGCATATCGATAAACCAGCTACGCAGAAAACCGCGTTTACGTGAAAGTTTGAGACTTGTCAGGATTCCTCGCGTGCAGTGACGTCACCATCGATACTCTGTCTAGCAATTAAAAATGCAGCGAGAAATCACTCCGAAGCCGTCGTTTTAGATCGCTTCCTCATTTCAGCAGTACCGGCATATGCAAAACTACAAAGGTTTTTCATTTTGGCGTTTCTACATGAACTGCATGATGCAAGATTATTTTTAATTGCGACTCTTGCTATTGCACTTGTCAGACATGCGCACATAACCAAAATTCCGAAAAAAACTTAAAGGCGTTGACATGCAAAATCTAAGTAATGGGCGAAAAACTTCCTCTGCCGAGTGGTTTTGCTTGGGCCGTTTATGTGCTTTTGCCGATAAAAGAAAACAGGACTAATTAAAACATTAAAGTTCTTAATATGCTAATATTTTATTTTAAGTGTAAACTTGATAGTAAGGTGGATCAGTCACCGGTCTCTGTCTCTCTCGCTCTCTCTGTATCTCTATCAGGAGTTTGACATGTGGTTGCTCTTTGTCACTTTATAGCTATAGATATACTGAGTGTATTCTCAGGTCTGTGTGAATATAACAGCAGTAAAGGACAGAACGGTCAGAAACGACAGAACAGGAAGTTCACCTTTAGTGCTGTTCTTACATTTTCCATACAGTGTAAATGTAAGTGTTTGTTTCCAAATAGGAGGTGATATGAAACTGGACGAGTGTGTTTTTGGTAAATGAGGTCACATTCGATTTAACTACTAGCCTCATTTCCACACAAAGTCTCTGTTGTTCATGTTTGTCCACTGCTGAAGACAATTTCCAGATCTCCCTCTCATTAGCCCCCACGTCTCATTCCAAAACTCCAACCCGTCGCCCATTTCCTCATTCTGCCCCAAACACTGTTGTTGATGCACATCATGTGTGTTTATTGGGTTTCTAAAGTGGCCTAGAGCGCATTTGACATGAGGACACATGGCCGTCCTCCTCGGTCCATTTGCTTAGACGCTGGTTACGATCCTCCCCTGGAGTCCTTGTGATTTTCATGTGTATATGTGACAGTCAGAGTTGAAGTGCTGCAGAAATAGACTGCTTTTTGCCATCTTCACTTAAATCAGCCGTCTGATGGAGCCGATGGCTGATGTTTGTGGAGATGGAAGGACAACAAAATATTAGATGGGTCTGGGTGGGCGTGTAAATTGGATTAATAAAAAATACTTTCTTATTTCTCGATTTATTGACTATAATCTGTTATTACTCGTCCTTTTAAAAGTAAACGCTCAGGATCTTGTTTCTTTGAACGTCCTGGTCACTGTGACATCACAACGTTGGCTCCACCCATTGGGTGAGTTTACGGCCAACCAATGGAAGAAAGGGGAGTGTCTAGGACACAGATATAACTCGCCTTACTTTTAAAGATGACCAATTAAAAAGGCAACATCTCTGAAATTCCCAGCATGCTAAATCTCACTTTAAGATGTTGAGTCTTTAAATTCTTCCCCTTTAAAGGGCCGCTTGTAGTACAGCCAGCCGTCAGTGCGCCACTTTTGTAATTTACCGCCTTCACTAAATTTCAGGACAATTACTGTCAGATAAATTGCCTGCTGTGAGCACTGTTCCTATTATGTGTAATCTGCGAGTGTCCCTTTTTTGTGAGGGCTATAATAGTTATGTGCAATAAAAGATTATAGTTACTAAGCCAATTTATTTGTTCTGTATCTGTCAGTAATACCACTGAAAATCCATATACGTGACATGTTTCATCTTCTTATATAGGATTTACTTTAAAAAAAGTTCTCCCTGACTGTTAATGCTGTGAAAAGCACATATAGCCACTGTAAAGCTCCAGTGGGTAATAAATGTGCACTTGCATTGAATAGACCTACAGCAATAAAATATCTTTCGAAAAGAAAGTTGCTCATGTTTACACAAGAGTACATCTGGGTTGGCATGAACATGACTTTCTCATTTTTGGATGAGCTATATTAGAACAGACTAGTCATTAAGATCTCACTAACTGAAAATTTCTCGAGTACTAAGTAAAATCTCTGTAAACAAACATGAATAAGAAAAGAAGCTATAAGAAGGAAGCATGGTGGCAGATTGGTTTGAAAAGATGAAGCCGTCACAACTGTGCGGTTTACTGGGGCGTTCTTGCCCTCCTCCACCATTTTACAATGTTGGTTCTCTCTGTGTACTCGTCCTTTGATTCTCCGCTCTCCGTCTCTCTTCTCTGGTTTTAAAGGCAGGATGTTGTTTGTTTTGGCGTGCATGCCAGCGCTCGGCCGCATCCCAACACCCTCTTGATCTGCCCCGTTCTGTCACCGTGGGAGACGGGCACGCCGAGTTCAGAGCTTGTGACAATTGCTCCATTAGTTGTAATGTTCCCCGTCTGGTTTAAAGGTGCTCTCAAGTGTGTTGCACATGATCCGTTGCGGCTCGTGTTTTTAGCGCAGTCATCGAATTACCCTCCGTCACATGTTACATCGCAGTGTCAAGATGTGACGCATATTGCTCATTTTCTTAATTTAGTTCTGTTTTATAGTCGCTTTTTTATTTAGTTGATAAATTGAGTTGTGTATCTACGGTGTTATTGCTTAATTGTTTCGGTAAACGTTTTTGTAACGTTTACAATAATAGTCCTGTTTAGCTGTGTGTGCGGTGCATTGAGACGTGTTACTCAACATAAAAGGTTCAACCTGTCTGGGCTGTGACCCGACCACCCGTATTTCATAAAACTTAAGAGTAACGCGCCACCCCTTTAATTTCTCCTTAACTGCAATAATAAAGGATCAGTTTGCTCATATTTTTATTGCGTAATCTCAGTCACATTGATGTTGTGAATCATCATTCCATCCATTTTCATCACAAACCAGACATGTTTGTATAGACCTTTAATGAGAGACCGGGCGTAGCTGCTTCCTGTTTCGGAAAAGAGGAAGAACATTGTAGTGTAAACGAGAGCCGCGTCCTATCTACAGGAAGGGCATAGAGGGACATGGCGAGAGGAAAGTACGCTGGTTTCATGACGTCGTGGGGGGTTTAGATGAGCTAGTGAAACCAGATTTGGGCTTTTCTGTGACTCGAAACCAAAGATTTGTAAAATTTCTGACAGTAATGGCAATAATCCCCCTGATCTGTGTCCGAAACCCCCTGTACTATGTGCCTGAGCCGTGGCCAGTAAATGCATGTAAGCGTGCAATGCTTTAGTCCCACTGATATGAGCTGTGCAGCGAGGCGGGAATCATCAAACCCAGCCATCAGCAGGAAATGATGCGTTTAGAGACTGTCGGACATTTTCGTCTTGTCCCTGGAGCGTTCAGAGCCATTCAAAGAGTCATCCAGGAAGGTCAGGGTGTGTCTTCTGAGGCATGACCGTGTGCTGAACACACACATAGACGGTACAGAAAGACTCTCATTGCAGTGATTCGTGTGTAAGCAAACAAACCCAATCAAATTAAAGTCGTTTTGATGGGACCGTGACCCTGGAGCATGTGAAATTTATCTCTCAAGATGGTATCTCTTGTTCTCTATTGAACATTATATACTTGCTATGAGAATAGATGTTCCCGAGGTCTTGTTTTTAAAGACCCCGTCTAATCGAAATTGGTTTTTGGTCAGATATCGTTTATCTCTGTCAGCTGCTCGTGCTTCTAAAACTTGACAGAATAGATTTGTTTAAAGAGTGTAGTCGTTCTCTTCAGGAAAAATGGACCCAAGAGATAAATAAGGGTGTAAAGGGGACGTCTCACCAAATGTGATCTGATATCGTTTCTTTTAGCCAGTGATACGATTTTAAGATATTATGTTACCTATTTTACACAATCTTGACTCAGAAATGCAACCAAAGAATCAACCCTGAACATTGAATGAAACTTTTTTGAAAATTGCACATGTATAGTTTGATATTTTATCAATATATCAATCCATATTGATGTACTGTTACATGTTACAAATGAAGTGTTTTCTTAGTTGTTAGCTGTTTTTCCTTTTATATTTAACTGTGTGTTTGTGGATTTTTCTTATGTGAAAACCAAGGTTATTTAAGTTTACTAAAATTAAAACTTTGAAAACATTTCTGCTCATTGAAATCAAATCAAATATTCACCTAAAAATTATGGGACAAAAATTGAACTAAAGGAAAAATTGAAATGTTGCCTCATTTATATTGAAATAAGTTGAAAGCACTAAGATAACAGTGCTGTGAAAAAGAATTTGCCTCTTCCTGATCGTCTCATATTTGGATATTTGGACAAATATTCTGTGGACTGTTGAGACAAAGGTTCAACTTTTTGAAAAAACTAACACAGCATTTCATAAAAAGAACACCATACCAACAGAGGTGGAAGTAGTGTGATGGTCTGGGGCTGCTTTGCAGCTTCAGGACCTGGATGACTGGCCATAACTGATGGAACCATGAATTCTGCGCTCTGCCAGAATATCCTATAAGAGAATGTCCGGCCATCGGTTTGTGACCTCAAGCTTAAACAGACTTGGGTTATGCAGCAGGACAATGATCCAAAACAAACCAGCTTTCCGCCTGAATGCCAAAAAAACAAATAAAGGTTTTTGGACTGGCCTACTCAAATACACCACACACCACAAAAACGCTGTATCGTGCATGTTTGTATCGGTTGCTCTGCTTTGATTGGCCGGTTCACTAGTGCGTAGTGATTGGTCGAATACTGCATGGAAATGTAACGCCTCTTACCATATTCAAGTCCGAATCTGATCCGGAAAATGAAGATCAAGCCGATACAACTTTGTCAGCGTGACTTGAACAGGATATAAAGATTTTTGGACTAGAATTTGGATTGTACTTCTCTGGAACAGTGTTGAAAATTAAATGCAACCTTTCGATTTTTTTGGTTGTATCGTTTTTTGGCAGGGCAGACAAAGAGGAATTCTTTTCACAACGAAACACGCATACATTTTTGCAATTTTACGTGTCTAATACATGCATGGGCAGCTTATAACACTCCAAAGACAAAGAAAAACACGTATTTCCGGCGAATCACCCCTTTATAAGGGCTGTGCATGCTCAAAGACCCTCCAATGTGCAACGAGTGGGTCAAAATCCCTCCACAGCGATGTGAAAGACTCATTGCGAGCTGTGATTGCAGTTGTTGCCGCCAAGGGTGGCACAACTACTTATTAGGTTTAGGGAGCAATTACTTTTTCACATAGGGTCAGAAATGTTTGGATTGTTTTTCCCTCAATAAATAAAACCATATTTTAAAAACCGCATTTTTGTATTTACTCTGGTTTTCCTAGTGTAATTTTACAATTTGTTTGATGATCTGGATCATTTAAGCATGACAAATACGCCAAAAAATAGAAATCAGGAAGGGGACATGTACTGTTACACAGCACTATATATTTTATAAACAAAAACTCAAATTAAACTTAATTAGAAATAAATTATTATTAAATAGTATCATAAAAAATAAACAAATAAATTATTAAATGACAGAAGCATATACCGGAATTGCTAAAACCTGAACTAAAATTAAAAATAATAAAATAAAAGTTGAAATTAATAAAACCAAAATCAAAACTATAATAACTGCTGAAAACAAAAGTCGAGTTATGTTGCATTCTGGGAGACAGTTTTGTGTTCAGCGAATCTTTTAAAAACGATTTGAATAGTCAACCGAGCTAATAATTTAAACTTATTGGTCAAACCATTTTGATATTTTAAAGGCACTATCTGCTGAAATCCTTCAGGATTAGTCATTAAACGGGCCTCAGGCCAGGAACGTGAAGAAAAATAGTTTTCATCTCTGGGTCAAATCAGTCATTATAGAAGAACTCCAGCATGACGTCTAAACCCCATGAGTTCCTCATGGCAGGTCTGAATCCGCAAAACTCTTATTGGCCTGTAATGAGAACGGCCATTAACTTCCTCCTCTCGTTCTGTCTCTCACCCGGCTCGATTTTTCTGCTTCACAGGCGCTGGCAGCCAACGCCGGTACCGGGTTCGCGGTGGCCGAGCCGCAGATTGCCATGTTCTGCGGCAAACTCAACATGCACATTAACATCCAGACTGGCCGCTGGGAGCCAGACCCTTCCGGAACCAAGACCTGCGTCGGAACCAAAGAGGGTGTGCTGCAGTACTGTCAAGAGGTAAAATATTGTTACACAAGGCTTTGCTTTTATCCATATACTCTGTTGCTGCTGTGTTATTAAACAATAAGTCACTTAAGACTTGTATTACAGTCATTTCTACCGCGGCTAAGAGGTTACCTGTTAAAAGTGGCTTATTGCATTTTTTCAGCTGTATTTGGCCACACTACACTTTTGGGGTTAAGCATCTCGCTCAGAGGTGCAACAGTCATACTTTCCATTTCATAGATTCATAGCTCCATCATCCGACCACCCTCACGCTAATAAAAAAACGATTATAGAGAAACCGATTTGATCGAATGTCAAATATTGCTGAACAGAACAACTCCCTGCCTGTACGTTTTGAGCTTGTCCTTTTAATGACTTTTCAGGAGAGCCTAAATCATGTTAGTTAGTTACTAAAGCAGATGGCGTCTGGAGATTGCAGATCACCGGCTTCCTCTCTGACCGAAGCTCATCTTTCTTCTTTCCCTCAGATTTATCCCGAGCTGCAGATCACGAATGTGGTGGAGGCCAACCAGCCGGTCAAGGTTGAGAACTGGTGTAAGAAGGATAGGAAACAGTGTAAGGGCCACGCTCACATAGTGGTCCCATACAAGTGCTTGGGTAAGTGGTTTGATGGACAAGGCTTTTGTCACTTAACGGCAATTTTCCTGAAAGTTAAATGGGGTTAAATATGTCACGGGGAGATGAGACACGTTAGATCAAAGAACAAAGTGACAAGGTACCGTCTGAGCGAAGTAACGAAGATCATTTTCAAAGCAAACGTTAACTTCAAAGCTTGAATTGGAGCTCAGGTTGCCTTTATGGATCCGCTTTGGCAAACTATTCGCTGTAGCGTTTTATGGTGCTCAAGTAGCGCTTGTTGAAAGTAGAATGTGAAAGCATTTGGTCTTAAGACTGTGGTGCAGTCGCTACTTTCTATTATTCCTTTATATACAGAAGGTGGCAGGGGGGCGAAACGCCAATATTGTGAAGCGAACTTGCAGTAGTAAATCAAAATCTAATTTCTTCCTTAAGACAGAAGCCATGAAGCTGATGGAGATCCGTTGTGCTGTGAGACCGTGTGTGTGTTATTGTTTTCTCATTGGGTCACTGTAGAAGTCCACTGCAATCCACTGCAATCCACCATCACTACCAGAAGTTCTTATATCAATTGACCATGGCAACCCAGTCATTTAGGTCTCTCTCTCTCTTTAATCTTGCCAACAGTACTAACAGTACTCCTTTCCAAACTGTTCAGTGTTAACTGCACTATTATTGTACTTTGCTACTCCTGTATCTACAGCACTGTGGTAAAAGACTGTAAATACGCCGCTTTGTGAGTTTTTATTTTTACTTCTCCTTCATTTTCCCAGTAAAAAGTCCCATTGAGATCAAAAGAAATGTCTTCTTTCAGGGAGTCCCCAACAAAATTAGAACAACAATACGTACCATACACAGAACAATATAAAATGCATATCAGATTCATTAAAACAACAGAACGGTTCACTCATAGTACGCTGCAGCATCTTTATTTAAGTATTCAAAACAGTTGTTCGAAATTCGTTTCGCAACCAAGGAGCATAATAAGAGAAAGCTGATTTCCCGTGCCTTGAATTTATTGCTTGTATTTCTAATTGTATTCCAACAGATGATCTGCAAACATAAAAGATTAGTAAAATAATTTGGAAGTATGCAAGTTAACGCTTTTACCGTTTCTTAGATTTAAAGAACCATCTTACACTGTTGTACAGCAAACAGTGGTGAGTACGTGAGCTGGTTTTCCGAGTCGGATGAAAGCGCTGGATGTGGAGAAATGATTTAAAAATGATTTAGCTCTTTCCCTGCCACTTCTGTCATTTATAACAACGGTTGACACCTTTTTACTTGATGAGACTGTTGACAACTTTATAAACTATAAGTTCGTGCACGTATGGCAGACGGATTACGAAAGTTAGACAATGCAGTTTATAAAGTTGTTAATGTGGATATTTCTCTTCAACAAACGCATCGTCAGAAGGTCTTTATTAACCTCGTTGATTTGTGTCGAGCGTTATTTTTGATCGATGGATGCACTTTTTGGAGCGTCAAAGTCTCAATCTCCATTCACTCCCATTGAAAAGCTTGGAAGAACCAGGATAAATGTTATTATAACTCTGTATCATGTTAGTCATATAGACCTAGGAAATCTTCATATTTCACCCAAAAATGTTGTCATGAATTACTCTCGCTCCAAACCTGTTAACATTTCTTTGTTTGGTTGAACACGGAGATAGATTTTGGATGAATGCTTGTAACCAAACAGTTCTTGGACCCCATTGACTACTATAGTAGGAAAAATGACAACGGTAGTCAAAAGTGCCCCAGAAATGTTTGCTTTCCTACATTCTTCAAAATATCTTCTTTTCTGTTCAACGGAACAAAGAAATTATAAAGTATTTTTTCCTACTGTGATACCCTTAAAACAGATTTTGACTGAGTAAAACAAAGGGTCATTTTAGTTTTCACTAAACCATCCCTTTAACCTCCCTCTCCAAACGCCATCTCTCTCTCTGAATGACTGTTTCACATCATAGAGAAAGAAATCAATACCTGCGACTAAATGCTTAAAGTGTCTACTTCATTTGCTGAAAGATCGGACCGATCAGAACATATTTTCTCCGTTTAATCAAAAAAAAAATTGCACACGTCAAAGCACATTGCAACCCATCATTTAAAAATCTCCGTCTCCTGTTGTTTTTATTCACGTAAAGAAAACCGTATTTGTTCAGAGAAAAGGTTTTCCATCTGTGTGTTCCTGCCTCCTCGTGTCTCCCGCTCTGATGGCTCTCCTCTTGGAGGAGTTGATTGAGTTGTGCTTTTTCGCAGGCTGAAAAAAGCCATTAGCGCTGCCAGCCGACTGTGAAATGGGCCGACTGTCGGAGGCTTCCCGAGATGGCAGATTTTTATTGTCGTGTATGTGCGTGTGTGTGTGTGCCGAGCTGACGCGACAGATGTTGATTCTCATCAACTCTGTTTGATTGACAGGGTCGGGCGGACAATGCACTCGTACTCCCGGTGTGTCTGAATGACGGCTGGCCAATAGCATCGGTTAGGCACGGCATCTAAAGCTGTTTTAATCTTCCCGGAGCAGCTCCGTAGGGTTTAATCAACTTTTTCCTCCACCTGCGAGTTGCCATGGAAACGGTTTTATTGATCCGAAGTGGAGCACTACAGATCGGATGATGATTTCAAAAAGAAAAATGAAGCAAAACCGATAAGAACTGCTGATATTGTGACAGTCAATTTGTTTGTTTATAAAAATGTTTTTTTTTGCCTCATCGTTTTCTGTCACTTCACAATCGAGTTTATTGAAGGAAGCAACCACTTAAAACTTTTTTCAAAAACCTCAATATTCTCATTTAATGGGATTTTTGTTTATTTTTATTGGCTCCTGATGAGGCAATTCAGACCACACAGTTTGGGGAACAAAAGGGTACATGTCTGAAGCAGAAAGGATGTAAGAAACTTTGTATTGAGGGGTTCCAAAAACATTTTATACAACGCAAATACTAAAATATGTGTTTTGTTATAGTCAAGTGCTAGACATATTATGTCTGGCAGGACAGCCTCGGGTGTATACGGATTTCTTTTAACCATGACTGGTAGTCGGTACTTTGGAGAGATCTGTTTTACCTTGTACTCTCACCTCTCAGCTGCCTCTGGGGCTTATCACGGTTATTAATGGAGAGATTTCATTGTGATTCAGCAACATTCAGTCCTCTGGAGTTTAATTAAGGAGAGTGATTTGTTTTGGTGATGTAATGCGTGACACGAGCAGCTCTTCTGCGTCTGGCCCTCAATCCTCACCGCAACATGACTGTTGCGCCCTGTCGGGGAAACCTGCCGGTATATATCATGTTTTATCTCACAGGATTGTGCAGATTTGCAATTTTTTACGTCAAATTATTCCGAATAGCTGTAGTACGTGTAGAACACGCTAGCGCCCATTCGATTTTTCATTTAGTCCATACCGGTCGTGTCCACGGTGTCAGCTTTGAAGTAACCAACAGTCTACATTTACATTTAGTCATTTAGCGGACGCTTTTATCCAAAGCGTCTTACAAAGAGTTCGGGGAGCAATAAGCGGTATGTCATAAAAGAGCAATAGTACAATAGGTGCTAATACAAAGTTACTAGTTTACTAGTCTAATGTTTAACAGTTCGCGAATGACTCATCATTGTATCCTAATTTAGGCCTATTTTGCATCAACAACTTTGCAACTCAACAATGACAAACAACTGATGGCACCTGTATTCATAGCAACTTGTTTCTAACTAAGCAATCATCTGATTGTTAATCATAAATATAATAATATATCATGTCAGCCAGTCGTTCTTGCAATGGTATTGAAAATTATGATCGTACCTATACAGCTACTTCAATAAGGGTACAATATTCAGCAATCCAATATTTATTTACTATTGGACACCTGTTCCGAAGTATAAAAACATTTCAGCATTTCAACAATACTTAAGTGATCAATTTTTTTTGTAACCATATGTTTAAGCCAAATATGTTTTAATGTAGCCAGAAACTTCATCTGAAAGTAGCAACAGAAATTGTCAACTTAACAAAGTCTAACAAAACAGTCAAACTTGAGACCAAAGGTCTCATTAGCTACTAATGCCTTTCAACACAACACATTGGGCCCTATCGTACACCCGGCCAACGCGGTGCAAGGAACAGCGCAAGTGTTTTTGCTAGTTTCAGCCCGACGCAGATCTCATGCCATTTTGAGGAACTGAAAAAAGACTGCGACATAGACCAGATCAAACCTTAACCTAACAAAAATGATTATTGTGGACATAAAGATAAAAATCCGGCTTGTCCTGTAGATTGTCTGTTGCGCGCTTTAACCTCTCGCACGAGCACACGCGTTTCCTTTCCGGAAAAGTGTCTGCTCATGTCTGCTGTGTAAATGGCGAATTCGCCATGGGAATGAAAGATCAACTTAAAGGGAATGAAAGATGTCACTCTGATTGATTTATTGCACATTCTGCCCTAAAAAACACCCATTACTAGAATCGGGACAACCCGTTTAGACCATATGCCCAGGCTTGCCGACTGCTTTCCCGCGGTTAAAATAGCAAGTGAGTGCAAATGGCTGTGGGCTTTAAACCATGCGCTTAAATCGTGAAAATTGAGCTCATTATGTAAATTGGCAAACTATGTGGCCTAGGCTACTAAACGAACACTAAAACTTAACATGTACTGTTAAAATTATGCCAGCAATTTATGCAAAAGACAATGGAAATCTGGCAGCCTGCACGTTTCTAACCACCATTCTTCAATATGGATCTATTTTCTGTTTTCAAACTACGGAGTAGGCACCAGAGGCCGCATTACGTTATCATTTAGACTTCTTACAATGTATTTTTGGAGTTTTAAAATATTGTAAAATACTATCACTTAAGTATTTTGATACAACATATAAGGATATTTTCATCAACCCTATCAAATACAAATGATGAAATACTATTTTGTATTTAAAATGCATCATTAATACGGCCCATCCCCATTGTTTATGTCGTTGCTTTGAAACTGTCTGTTGACCGTGATCCAGTCAAGCATATCTGATCATTATCCAAAAAGAAAGCGTCGATTTTACATGCGGTATATCCTCATAAATCATGTTTTTGATCTTGTATCTTTTTCTCTGTGCAGTATTTACATTGAATCTCGAAAAGTTAACATTGCTGGAGAGCAAACCTTTATGTGAAACTCTAGGGATTATTTCAAAAACCTGCAGTCGTAAAGTGTGCGTTGCATTTTAATGCGAAGGGTAAATGGGGCACGTAACTCATTCAGCATCAGCAATCATGAATGATGCCCTTAAATTGCGCATCTTCAGCTGTTGCTTTACTACAGGAGACTTTCATTTTCATCCAGGAAGTAAGAAAGGTGAAATTTCTGAAATGGGCTTTGGAGGAGGGACATGAGCCCTATCTAAGGTCCAGCTTTTTAGAAGGCTATTATTAAAGCAACACCCTGAACCATCCAGAACCAGAATAATATCGGCCAGACCTTAATTCTCTTTTTTTGTCTATCTCCACTAGTTCTTTTCTCTTTTCACTTACCAGCCTGGCGAAGTAGTATTTCTGTCGACTTGGACAGTAATTCTCTCTGTAGTTGCAGCAGTGCTATTTAGGGATGCACCGATACCAGTTTTTCTCTGCCGATCCGATTCCGATACTGAACTTTCAAATATCGGCCGATACCGATCCAAATCCGATATCAGTTATTGTTGACCTTTTAAGGTTTAGAAATGTCTGTAACTCACACAGTCATTAAATTTATCTGCTTAAAGTCAAGCTTTGCATATTCATGAAATACATCAAAACTTAGATAATTAATATACACAGTATGACGGACATCTTTATTAAGAACACTGTGCTAAACCTATAATTGAAATAAATTACATTTAATCAAGCTATGGAGTCATCCAAATGACAATCTGTATTTTCCTGAAGCTGAAATCACGCTGTTGTTTGTGATCCTCGCAACTCTTTAGCATGTAGCACAGCACTCTGCAATGCGTAACCAGAATCCATCCCATGCGCGGTTAAACTCAAAAGGGACATGGGACACACGTCGGAGCTCCAAATATTAGCAGTGAAGCTCAAAGATTTTACATCTTTTAACTGATCCGCAACATGCGACGACACTATAAAATAACTCGGGCAAAGCTGTTTCAGAAATGTATTTACGCGATGGTAAAGTAACGCGGTTCAGGAGACGGAAGCCTACATTTTCCACAACAGAGAGAGGCTGATTATCTAGTACAATAAATTCCACAACTTTTTTTTGTCGTCTTTGTGAAATTTTTCTTGCCTTTGAAATAATTCCTGCAAGGTTTGGTGCTTTAATTCGTCCTTTTTGCGTTTCGCTTGTACAAACTCTTCGTGATCTTTTCCGTGATGCTTCTGAAGATGTTTGATTAAATGTGTCGTGTTGTAACGCGCAACAGTACTTACACACTGGCAGCTGTGCTGCTTTCTGTTGTTTCAAGCGTGAAATATTTCCACATCTGCGACATCTTCAACACGCTGAAATTTCCATATAGGCATAAAGTTGGGTCCTGAAAGGTCTCCCCAATAAACTCGCCTGTCGGGCCATTACGCAAAATAAATTTCAAAGTATTTAATTATTGTTTTAAGTAAATGCATTTTTCTCAAAATAAACGAACGTTTTCTATTATCTTAAATACAGCTCCCCGTTCAACAATTGCTGGTAATTTGGTATCGGATTTGGATCGGTTGTGCTGACTCGCGCATGATCAATACCCGATCCATTCAAAAAGGTATGGATCGGAGCCAAATCCGATCCAGAGTATCGGATCGGTACATCCCTAGTGCTATTTCAATATGCCAGAGGAGAACTGGCTCTCCCGGTTGAGTCTGGTCTCTCCCAAGGTTTTTTCTTCACTCTTTGACACAAACATACATCTACAGTGGAGTTTTGGTTCCTTGCCAATGGGAGACTGGTGCCTTTGCTTAATCCATAAATATATTCTTTTTTTGTTTAACAACGTACATGCGTGTTAACATACCTTAACTTTAAAAAATATAATTATTCTCAATGTTTTGTTTTTTTTGCACATTTTTCTGGTATATTGTAATTTATTTTCATATATATATATTTAAAAGAACATACCTAAATTAAATAATATAATTCAATTGAATAATTGACCGATTCTGACAATAAAGCAGAGCATTTATTTCGTCAGTGTAAATTGCATGCAGAAAAACTTGCAGTGTCTTTTCTTTTACCCCTCAAGTACTGCTATTATAATCATTAATAATATATTTGAATTATGATGCATGTAAAGCTGCTTTACATTGATGAAATTGTGCTATATGCGCTATCTAAATAAAATGGAATTGAATTGAATTTAACGATCTCTATATCTAATATTCAATATATTTCCGAGCACTAGCATTAGGCAGACTCCCACAAGGCCAGTCACTCATTTTCTTAAAAATCGACTTTAGTATTTCATCTTGCCCTCATTTTATATTTAAAGCCGTGTTCTCCTGGTGATCTGAAAAGCGAGTAAGTCATAGACTGCAGTAATTACTCTGCAAGAGGGTTTTAAGAGGCGTTCTGGTCAAGAGAGAGCGGAGCTCATATTCGATCATTTGCTCTTCACTTTCAAGCACCGGCTCGCTGCTTCAGTTCGGGCTCAGGTTAAGTCCTAATGGGCCGTCAGCAGATGTTTTCTAGGATTTTGTTTGGTTTGGTTTAGTGCTGACCGCTTCTCTCTTTAGCCCTAATAGGCCTGAATGATACAAATACGGCTGAGTGCTGAGATAAACAGCTCTTTAGCGGCACGGATTGTGCTACATCAACAGCAGTTCTGCTACACAGAAACATCAGCAATGTTCAGCTCCAAAGGTTACGCTGGTTCATCTCCTGAAAACGGACGGATTCCAGCGTTTAGCAGATAAAATCAGAGGAAGATTATACCGTGTGTAATGTGTAATATAAATCTTTGATGCAGGACTGGGGCTGAGCAGAGCAACTGTGCTATAAACTATAAAGTCGTACGCTGCTGCCCTGTGTGTGTCGTTTTTCTTCATGGCTTTTTTTTCTCCCTCCGTAACCGTTACCGATTGTAAGGCTTTTCTTTTCATTGTTGGATGAAGCGCTTGATCATGGCGTGTGCCTGCAGTTTGCCATCACGCGCGGTTATTTAATAAAAAATGGAAAAGAACGCACAAATGAGTCGTTCCACATAGCATCCTGCTTTTCTGTGGGTTTGAAAGCTCTTTTATGTTTTTGCTTTCATCCAAGTCGCGCTTTATCCTCCGACTTGAATGTATTAAATATTACAGGAAAATGATTGTAAAAATGTCCCATTTACTCAAGATCCTCGGATGTGAGACGGATGTGTAGAACTCCAGAATAGACGAAAACACCATCAGAGTCAGACTCTTTCATGGATAGTTAAAAAATATTTTAGTTATGTACTGCAAGTTAACTCTGCATTCACAGAGTGTGTAAACAATGCTGTTTGAGATGTTTATGGTTGTATAATGCAGGTTTTTCCAGCAATGGCTGGAAATTCTCCCTCTCTCACAACACGATATCAATGAGACCTTGTTTTTTCCAGCCGCACAGCGTCGCAGAAGCTGCCAGGATTTCTTTTTCACTTTTTCTGCTGTAGCTGGGAA